>NW_028128235.1:0-211942 GCF_965231255.1 Vanellus vanellus
GGGGGGGTGGACCCGAAGAAGTTTGGGAGGGGACCAGAAGGGGGTAGGGGGAGGGCAGGAGAAAAGTTGGGGGGAGAACAAGAAGGTTGGGGGGGCTCAGGAGAAGGTTGGGGGGACCACAAAGGGTTGAGGGGGGGACGAGAAGAAGGTTGGGGGGCCAGAAGGGAACAGTGGTGGGACCCAGAAGAAGGTTGAAGTGGGGCACAAGAAGGTTGGGGGGCCCAGAAGAAGATGGGGGGGCCCAGAAGAAGATTGGGGGGACCAGAAGAAGATGGGGGGGACCAGAAGAAGATGGGGGGACCAGAAGGAGGTGGGGGGAGACCAGAAGGGGAAGAGAAGAAGGTTGGGGGGCCCAGAAGGGAACGGTGGGGGGGCCCAGGGAGAAGATTGAGGGGGGCACAAGAAGGTTGGGGGACCAGAAGAGGATGAGAAGAAGGTTGGGGGGGGTCAAAAGTAGACAGAGGAGGACCAAAAAGGGTGGGGCATTTGAAGGGGTTCCCAGAGGCAGTGAGGACCAGCATGACTTTTCCCCCCTGGCTCCTTTGCTGTGGGAGCAGCGGCTAAACGTTTGCGTTTTTTGCTCCAGAGCCTGACGAAAGTGAAAAATGGCGGTTTTGAGGTTCTAGTCCACAGGAAAGCAGAGAGGTCCAAAAGGTGTGGGGCATTTGAAGGGGTTCCCGGAGGCAGTGAGGACCAGCATGACTTTTCCCCCTGGCTCCTTTGCTGTGGGAGCAGCGGCTGGACATTTGCGTTTTTGCTCCGGAGTGTGCCGAGAGTGAAAAATGGTGCTTTGAGGTTCTAGTCCACAGGAAAGCAGAGAGGTCCAAAAGGTGTGGGGCATTTGAAGGGGTTCCCGGAGGCAGTGAGGACCAGCATGACTTTTCCCCCCTGGCTCCTTTGCTGTGGGAGCAGCGGCTGGACGTTTGCGTTTTTTGCTCCGGAGTGTGCCGAGAGTGAAAAATGGTGCTTTTGAGGTTCTAGTCCACAGGAAAGCAGAGAGGTCCAAAAGGTGTGGGGCATTTGAAGGGGTTCCCGAGGCAGTGAGGACCAGCATGACTTTCCCCCCTGGCTCCTTTGCTGTGGGAGCAGCGGCTGGACGTTTGCGTTTTTTGCTCCGGAGTGTGCCGAGAGTGAAAAATGGCGGTTTTGAGGTTATAGTCCACAGGAAAGCAGAGAGGTCCAAAAGGTGTGGGGCATTTGAAGGGGTTCCCGGAGGCAGTGAGGACCATCATGACTTTTCCCCCCTGGTGCTGTGGGGAGCAGCGGCTGGACGTTTGCCTTTTTTGCTCCGGAGTGTGCCGAGAGTGAAAAATGGCGGTTTTGAGGTTCTAGTCCACAGGAAAGCAGAGAGGTCCAAAAGGTGTGGGGCATTTGAAGGGGTTCCCGGAGGCAGTGAGGACCAGCATGACTTTTCCCCCCTGGCTCCTTTGCTGTGGGAGCAGCGGCTGGACGTTTGCGTTTTTTGCTCCGGAGTGTGCAGAGAGTGAAAAATGGTGCTTTTGAGGTTCTAGTCCACAGGAAAGCAGAGAGGTCCAAAAGGTGTGGGGCATTTGAAGGGGTTCCCGGAGGCAGTGAGGACCAGCATGACTTTTCCCCCCTGGCTCCTTTGCTGTGGGAGCAGCGGCTGGACGTTTGCGTTTTTTGCTCCGGAGTGTGCAGAGAGTGAAAAATGGTGCTTTTGAGGTTCTAGTCCACAGGAAAGCAGAGAGGTCCAAAAGGTGTGGGGCATTTGAAGGGGTTCCCGGAGGCAGTGAGGACCAGCATGACTTTTCCTCCCTGGCTCCTTTGCTGTGGGAGCAGCGGCTGGACGTTTGCGTTTTTTGCTCCGGAGTGTGCCGAGAGTGAAAAATGGCGGTTTTGAGGTTCTAGTCCACAGGAAAGCAGAGAGGTCCAAAAGGTGTGGGGCATTTGAAGGGGTTCCCGGAGGCAGTGAGGACCAGCATGACTTTTCCCCCCTGGCTCCTTTGCTGTGGGAGCAGCGGCTGGACGTTTGCGTTTTTTGCTCCGGAGTGTGCCGAGAGTGAAAAATGGCGGTTTTGAGGTTCTAGTCCACAGGAAAGCAGAGAGGTCCAAAAGGTGTGGGGCATTTGAAGGGGTTCCCGGAGGCAGTGAGGACCAGCATGACTTTTCCCCCCTGGCTCCTTTGCTGTGGGAGCAGCGGCTGGACGTTTGCGTTTTTTGCTCCGGAGTGTGCCGAGAGTGAAAAATGGCGGTTTTGAGGTTATAGTCCACAGGAAAGCAGAGAGGTCCAAAAGGTGTGGGGCATTTGAAGGGGTTCCCGGAGGCAGTGAGGACCAGCATGACTTTTCCCCCCTGGCTCCTTTGCTGTGGGAGCAGCGGCTGGACGTTTGCGTTTTTTGCTCCGGAGTGTGCCGAGAGTGAAAAATAGTTCTTTTGAGGTTCTAGTCCACAGGAAAGCAGAGAGGTCCAAAAGGTGTGGGGCATTTGAAGGGGTTCCCGGAGGCAGTGAGGACCAGCATGACTTTTCCCCCCTGGCTCCTTTGCTGTGGGAGCAGCGGCTGGACGTTTGCATTTTTTGCTCCGGAGTGTGCCGAGAGTGAAAAATGGCGGTTTTGAGGTTATAGTCCACAGGAAAGCAGAGAGGTCCAAAAGGTGTGGGGCATTTGAAGGGGTTCCCAGAGGCAGTGAGGACCAGCATGACTTTTCCCCCCTGGCTCCTTTGCTGTGGGAGCAGCGGCTAAACGTTTGCGTTTTTTGCTCCAGAGCCTGACGAAAGTGAAAAATGGCGGTTTTGAGGTTCTAGTCCACAGGAAAGCAGAGAGGTCCAAAAGGTGTGGGGCATTTGAAGGGGTTCCCGGAGGCAGTGAGGACCAGCATGACTTTTCCCCCCTGGCTCCTTTGCTGTGGGAGCAGCGGCTGGACATTTGCGTTTTTTGCTCCGGAGTGTGCCGAGAGTGAAAAATGGTGCTTTTGAGGTTCTAGTCCACAGGAAAGCAGAGAGGTCCAAAAGGTGTGGGGCATTTGAAGGGGTTCCCGGAGGCAGTGAGGACCAGCATGACTTTTCCCCCCTGGCTCCTTTGCTGTGGGAGCAGCGGCTGGACGTTTGCGTTTTTTGCTCCAGAGTGTGCCGAGAGTGAAAAATGGTGCTTTTGAGGTTCTAGTCCACAGGAAAGCAGAGAGGTCCAAAAGGTGTGGGGCATTTGAAGGGGTTCCCGGAGGCAGTGAGGACCAGCATGACTTTTCCCCCCTGGCTCCTTTGCTGTGGGAGCAGCGGCTGGACGTTTGCGTTTTTTGCTCCGGAGGCTGCCGAGAGTGAAAAATGGTGCTTTTGAGGTTCTAGTCCACAGGAAAGCAGAGAGGTCCAAAAGGTGTGGGGCATTTGAAGGGGTTCCCGGAGGCAGTGAGGACCAGCATGACTTTTCCCCCCTGGCTCCTTTGGTGTGGGAGCAGCGGCTGGACGTTTGCGTTTTTGCTCCGGAGTGTGCCGAGAGTGAAAAATGGCGGTTTTGAGGTTCTAGTCCACAGGAAAGCAGAGAGGTCCAAAAGGTGTGGGGCATTTGAAGGGGTTCCCGGAGGCAGTGAGGACCATCATGACTTTTCCCCCCTGGCTCCTTTGCTGTGGAGCAGCGGCTGGACGTTTGCGTTTTTGCTCCGGAGTGTGCCGAGAGTTAAAAATGGCGGTTTTGAGGTTCTAGTCCACAGGAAAGCAGAGAGGTCCAAAAGGTGTGGGGCATTTGAAGGGGTTCCCGGAGGCAGTGAGGACCAGCATGACTTTTCCCCCCTGGCTCCTTTGCTGTGGGAGCAGCGGCTGGACGTTTGCGTTTTTTGCTCCGGAGGCTGACGAAAGTGAAAAATGGCGGTTTTGAGGTTATAGTCCACAGGAAAGCAGAGAGGTCCAAAAGGTGTGGGGCATTTGAAGGGGTTCCCGGAGGCAGTGAGGACCAGCATGACTTTTCCCCCTGGCTCCTTTGCTGTGGGAGCAGCGGCTGGACGTTTGCATTTTTTGCTCCGGAGTGTGCAGAGAGTGAAAAATGGCGGTTTTGAGGTTCTAGTCCACAGGAAAGCAGAGAGGTCCAAAAGGTGTGGGGCATTTGAAGGGGTTCCCGGAGGCAGTGAGGACCAGCATGACTTTTCCCCCCTGGCTCCTTTGCTGTGGGAGCAGCGGCTGGACGTTTGCGTTTTTTGCTCCGGAGTGCGCCGAGATTGAAAAATAGTGCTTTTGAGGTTCTAGTCCACAGGAAAGCAGAGAGGTCCAAAAGGTGTGGGGCATTTGAAGGGGTTCCCGGAGGCAGTGAGGACCAGCATGACTTTTCCCCCCTGGCTCCTTTGCTGTGGGAGCAGCGGCTGGACGTTTGCATTTTTTGCTCCGGAGTGTGCCGAGAGTGAAAAATGGCGGTTTTGAGGTTCTAGTCCACAGGAAAGCAGAGAGGTCCAAAAGGTGTGGGGCATTTGAAGGGGTTCCCGGAGGCAGTGAGGACCAGCATGACTTTTCCCCCCTGGCTCCTTTGCTGTGGGAGCAGCGGCTAAACGTTTGCGTTTTTTGCTCCAGAGCCTGACGAAAGTGAAAAATGGTGCTTTTGAGGTTCTAGTCCACAGGAAAGCAGAGAGGTCCAAAAGGTGTGGAGCATTTGAAGGGGTTCCCGGAGGCAGTGAGGACCAGCATGACTTTTCCCCCCTGGCTCCTTTGCTGTGGGAGCAGCGGCTGGACGTTTGCGTTTTTTGCTCCGGAGGCTGCCGAGAGTGAAAAATGGTGCTTTTGAGGTTCTAGTCCAACAGGAAAGCAGAGAGGTCCAAAAGGTGTGGGGCATTTGAAGGGGTTCCCGGAGGCAGTGAGGACCAGCATGACTTTTCCCCCCTGGCTCCTTTGCTGTGGAGCAGCGGCTGGACGTTTGCGTTTTTTGCTCCGGAGTGTGCCGAGAGTGAAAAATGGCGGTTTTTGAGGTTCTAGTCCACAGGAAAGCAGAGAGGTCCAAAAGGTGTGGGGCATTTGAAGGGGTTCCCGGAGGCAGTGAGGACCAGCATGACTTTTCCCCCCTGGCTCCTTTGCTGTGGGAGCAGCGGCTGGACGTTTGCGTTTTTTGCTCCGGAGGCTGACGAAAGTGAAAAATGGCGGTTTTGAGGTTCTAGTCCACAGGAAAGCAGAGAGGTCCAAAAGGTGTGGGGCATTTGAAGGGGTTCCCGGAGGCAGTGAGGACCAGCATGACTTTTCCCCCCTGGCTCCTTTGCTGTGGGAGCAGCGGCTGGACGTTTGCGTTTTTTGCTGCGGAGTGTGCCGAGAGTGAAAAATGGTGCTTTTGAGGTTCTAGTCCACAGGAAAGCAGAGAGGTCCAAAAGGTGTGGGGCATTTGAAGGGGTTCCCGGAGGCAGTGAGGACCAGCATGACTTTTCCCCCCTGGCTCCTTTGCTGTGGGAGCAGCGGCTGGACGTTTGCGTTTTTTGCTCCGGAGGCTGCCGAGAGTGAAAAATGGTGCTTTTGAGGTTCTAGTCCACAGGAAAGCAGAGAGGTCCAAAAGGTGTGGGGCATTTGAAGGGTTCCCGGAGGCAGTGAGGACCAGCATGACTTTTCCCCCCTGGCTCCTTTGCTGTGGGAGCAGCGGCTGGACTTTGCGTTTTTTGCTCCGGAGTGTGCCGAGAGTGAAAAATGGCGGTTTTGAGGTTCTAGTCCACAGGAAAGCAGAGAGGTCCAAAAGGTGTGGGGCATTTGAAGGGGTTCCCGGAGGCAGTGAGGACCATCATGACTTTTCCCCCCTGGCTCCTTTGCTGTGGGAGCAGCGGCTGGACGTTTGCGTTTTTTGCTCCGGAGTGTGCCGAGAGTTAAAAATGGCGGTTTTGAGGTTCTAGTCCACAGGAAAGCAGAGAGGTCCAAAAGGTGTGGGGCATTTGAAGGGGTTCCCGGAGGCAGTGAGGACCAGCATGACTTTTCCCCCCTGGCTCCTTTGCTGTGGGAGCAGCGCTGGACGTTTGCGTTTTTTGCTCCGGAGTGTGCCGAGAGTGAAAAATGGCGGTTTTGAGGTTCTAGTCCCACAGGAAAGCAGAGAGGTCCAAAAGGTGTGGGGCATTTGAAGGGGTTCCCGGAGGCAGTGAGGACCAGCATGACTTTTCCCCCTGGCTCCTTTGCTGTGGGAGCAGCGGCTGGACGTTTGCATTTTTTGCTCCGGAGTGTGCCGAGAGTGAAAAATGGCGGTTTTGAGGTTCTAGTCCACAGGAAAGCAGAGAGGTCCAAAAGGTGTGGGGCATTTGAAGGGGTTCCCGGAGGCAGTGAGGACCAGCATGACTTTTCCCCCCTGGCTCCTTTGCTGTGGGAGCAGCCTGGACGTTTGCGTTTTTTGCTCCGGAGTGCGCCGAGATTGAAAAATAGTGCTTTTGAGGTTCTAGTCCACAGGAAAGCAGAGAGGTCCAAAAGGTGTGGGGCATTTGAAGGGGTTCCCGGAGGCAGTGAGGACCAGCATGACTTTTCCCCCCTGGCTCCTTTGCTGTGGGAGCAGCGGCTGGACGTTTGCATTTTTTGCTCCGGAGTGTGCCGAGAGTGAAAAATGGCGGTTTTGAGGTTCTAGTCCACAGGAAAGCAGAGAGGTCCAAAAGGTGTGGGGCATTTGAAGGGGTTCCCGGAGGCAGTGAGGACCAGCATGACTTTTCCCCCCTGGCTCCTTTGCTGTGGGAGCAGCGGCTAAACGTTTGCGTTTTTTGCTCCAGAGCCTGACGAAAGTGAAAATGGTGCTTTTGAGGTTCTAGTCCACAGGAAAGCAGAGAGGTCCAAAAGGTGTGGAGCATTTGAAGGGGTTCCCGGAGGCAGTGAGGACCAGCATGACTTTTCCCCCCTGGCTCCTTTGCTGTGGGAGCAGCGGCTGGACGTTTGCGTTTTTTGCTCCGGAGGCTGCCGAGAGTGAAAAATGGTGCTTTTGAGGTTCTAGTCCACAGGAAAGCAGAGAGGTCCAAAAGGTGTGGGGCATTTGAAGGGGTTCCCGGAGGCAGTGAGGACCAGCATGACTTTTCCCCCCTGGCTCCTTTGCTGTGGGAGCAGCGGGCTGGACGTTTGCGTTTTTTGCTCCGGAGTGTGCCGAGAGTGAAAAATGGCGGTTTTGAGGTTCTAGTCCACAGGAAAGCAGAGAGGTCCAAAAGGTGTGGGGCATTTGAAGGGGTTCCCGGAGGCAGTGAGGACCAGCATGACTTTTCCCCCCTGGCTCCTTTGCTGTGGGAGCAGCGGCTGGACGTTTGCGTTTTTTGCTCCGGAGGCTGACGAAAGTGAAAAATGGCGGTTTTGAGGTTCTAGTCCACAGGAAAGCAGAGAGGTCCAAAAGGTGTGGGGCATTTGAAGGGGTTCCCGGAGGCAGTGAGGACCAGCATGACTTTTCCCCCTGGCTCCTTTGCTGTGGGAGCAGCGGCTGGACGTTTGCATTTTTTGCTCCGGAGTGTGCCGAGAGTGAAAAATGGCGGTTTTGAGGTTCTAGTCCACAGGAAAGCAGAGAGGTCCAAAAGGTGTGGGGCATTTGAAGGGGTTCCCGGAGGGCAGTGAGGACCAGCATGACTTTTCCCCCCTGGCTCCTTTGCTGTGGGAGCAGCGGCTGGACGTTTGCGTTTTTTGCTCCGGAGTGCGCCGAGATTGAAAAATAGTGCTTTTGAGGTTCTAGTCCACAGGAAAGCAGAGAGGTCCAAAGGTGTGGGGCATTTGAAGGGGTTCCCGGAGGCAGTGAGGACCAGCATGACTTTTCCCTCCTGGCTCCTTTGCTGTGGGAGCAGCGGCTGGACGTTTGCATTTTTTGCTCCGGAGTGTGCAGAGAGTGAAAAATGGCGGTTTTGAGGTTCTAGTCCACAGGAAAGCAGAGAGGTCCAAAAGGTGTGGGGCATTTGAAGGGGTTCCCGGAGGCAGTGAGGACCAGCATGACTTTTCCCCCCTGGCTCCTTTGCTGTGGGAGCAGCGGCTGGACGTTTGCGTTTTTTGCTCCGGAGTGTGCCGAGAGTGAAAAATGGCGGTTTTGAGGTTCTAGTCCACAGGAAAGCAGAGAGGTCCAAAAGGTGTGGGCATTTGAAGGGGTTCCCGGAGGCAGTGAGGACCAGCATGACTTTTCCCCCTGGCTCCTTTGCTGTGGGAGCAGCGGCTGGACGTTTGCGTTTTTTGCTCCGGAGTGTGCCGAGAGTGAAAAATGGTGCTTTTGAGGTTCTAGTCCACAGGAAAGCAGAGAGGTCCAAAAGGTGTGGGGCATTTGAAGGGGTTCCCGGAGGCAGTGAGGACCAGCATGACTTTTCCCCCCTGGCTCCTTTGCTGTGGGAGCAGCGGCTGGACGTTTGCGTTTTTTGCTGCGGAGTGTGCCGAGAGTGAAAAATGGCGGTTTTGAGGTCTAGTCCACAGGAAAGCAGAGAGGTCCAAAAGGTGTGGGGCATTTGAAGGGGTTCCCGGAGGCAGTGAGGACCAGCATGACTTTCCCCCCTGGCTCCTTGCTGTGGGAGCAGCGGCTGGACGTTTGCGTTTTTTACTCCGGAGTGTGCCGAGAGTGAAAAATAGTTCTTTTGAGGTTCTAGTCCACAGGAAAGCAGAGAGGTCCAAAAGGTGTGGGGCATTTGAAGGGGTTCCCGGAGGCAGTGAGGACCAGCATGACTTTTCCCCCCTGGCTCCTTTGCTGTGGGAGCAGCGGCTGGACGTTTGCATTTTTTGCTCCGGAGTGTGCCGAGAGTGAAAAATGGCGGTTTTGAGGTTCTAGTCCACAGGAAAGCAGAGAGGTCCAAAAGGTGTGGGGCATTTGAAGGGGTTCCCGGAGGCAGTGAGGACCAGCATGACTTTTCCCCCCTGGCTCCTTTGCTGTGGGAGCAGCGGCTGGAGTTTGCCTTTTTTGCTCCGGAGTGTGCCGAGAGTTAAAATGGCGGTTTTGAGGTTCTAGTCCACAGGAAAGCAGAGAGGTCCAAAAGGTGTGGGGCATTTGAAGGGGTTCCCGGAGGCAGTGAGGACCAGCATGACTTTTCCCCCCTGGCTCCTTTGCTGTGGGAGCAGCGGCTGGACGTTTGCGTTTTTTGCTCCGGAGGCTGACGAAAGTGAAAAATGGCGGTTTTGAGGTTATAGTCCACAGGAAAGCAGAGAGGTCCAAAAGGTGTGGGCATTTGAAGGGGTTCCCGGAGGCAGTGAGGACCAGCATGACTTTTCCCCCCTGGCTCCTTTGCTGTGGGAGCAGCGGCTGGACGTTTGCATTTTTGCTCCGGAGTGTGCAGAGAGTGAAAAATGGCGGTTTTGAGGTTCTAGTCCACAGGAAAGCAGAGAGGTCCAAAAGGTGTGGGGCATTTGAAGGGGTTCCCGGAGGCAGTGAGGACCAGCATGACTTTTCCCCCTGGCTCCTTTGCTGTGGGAGCAGCGGCTGGACGTTTGCGTTTTTTGCTCCGGAGTGCGCCGAGATTGAAAAATAGTGCTTTTGAGGTTCTAGTCCACAGGAAAGCAGAGAGGTCCAAAAGGTGTGGGCATTTGAAGGGTTCCCGGAGGCAGTTAGGACCAGCATGACTTTTCCCCCTGGCTCCTTTGCTGTGGGAGCAGCGGCTGGACGTTTGCATTTTTTGCTCCGGAGTGTGCCGAGAGTGAAAAATGGCGGTTTTGAGGTTCTAGTCCACAGAAAGCAGAGAGGTCCAAAAGGTGTGGGGCATTTGAAGGGGTTCCCGGAGGCAGTGAGGACCAGCATGACTTTTCCCCCCTGGCTCCTTTGCTGTGGGAGCAGCGGCTAAACGTTTGCGTTTTTGCTCCAGAGCCTGACGAAAGTGAAAAATGGTGCTTTTGAGGTTCTAGTCCACAGGAAAGCAGAGAGGTCCAAAAGGTGTGGAGCATTTGAAGGGGTTCCCGGAGGCAGTGAGGACCAGCATGACTTTTCCCCCCTGGCTCCTTTGCTGTGGGAGCAGCGGCTGGACGTTTGCGTTTTTTGCTCCGGAGGCTGCCGAGAGTGAAAAATGGTGCTTTTGAGGTTCTAGTCCACAGGAAAGCAGAGAGGTCCAAAAGGTGTGGGGCATTTGAAGGGGTTCCCGGAGGCAGTGAGGACCAGCATGACTTTTCCCCCCTGGCTCCTTTGCTGTGGGAGCAGCGGCTGGACGTTTGCGTTTTTTGCTCCGGAGTGTGCCGAGAGTGAAAAATGGCGGTTTTGAGGTTCTAGTCCACAGGAAAGCAGAGAGGTCCAAAAGGTGTGGGGCATTTGAAGGGGTTCCCGGAGGCAGTGAGGACCAGCATGACTTTTCCCCCCTGGCTCCTTTGCTTTGGGAGCAGCGGCTGGACGTTTGCGTTTTTTGCTCCGGAGTGTGCCGAGAGTGAAAAATGGCGGTTTTGAGGTTCTAGTCCACAGGAAAGCAGAGAGGTCCAAAAGGTGTGGGGCATTTGAAGGGGTTCCCGGAGGCAGTGAGGACCAGCATGACTTTTCCCCCCTGGCTCCTTTGCTGTGGGAGCAGCGGCTGGACGTTTGCGTTTTTTGCTCCGGAGGCTGACGAAAGTGAAAAATGGCGGTTTTGAGGTTCTAGTCCACAGGAAAGCAGAGAGGTCCAAAAGGTGTGGGGCATTTGAAGGGGTTCCCGGAGGCAGTGAGGACCAGCATGACTTTTCCCCCTGGCTCCTTTGCTGTGGGAGCAGCGGCTGGACGTTTGCATTTTTTGCTCCGGAGTGTGCCGAGAGTGAAAAATGGCGGTTTTGAGGTTCTAGTCCACAGGAAAGCAGAGAGGTCCAAAAGGTGTGGGGCATTTGAAGGGGTTCCCGGAGGCAGTGAGGACCAGCATGACTTTTCCCCCCTGGCTCCTTTGCTGTGGGAGCAGCGGCTGGACGTTTGCGTTTTTTGCTCCGGAGTGCGCCGAGATTGAAAAATAGTGCTTTTGAGGTTCTAGTCCACAGGAAAGCAGAGAGGTCCAAAAGGTGTGGGGCATTTGAAGGGGTTCCCGGAGGCAGTGAGGACCAGCATGACTTTTCCCTCCTGGCTCCTTTGCTGTGGGAGCAGCGGCTGGACGTTTGCATTTTTTGCTCCGGAGTGTGCAGAGAGTGAAAAATGGCGGTTTTGAGGTTCTAGTCCACAGGAAAGCAGAGAGGTCCAAAAGGTGTGGGGCATTTGAAGGGGTTCCCGGAGGCAGTGAGGACCAGCATGACTTTTCCCCCCTGGCTCCTTTGCTGTGGGAGCAGCGGCTGGACGTTTGCGTTTTTTGCTCCGGAGTGTGCCGAGAGTGAAAAATGGTGCTTTTGAGGTTCTAGTCCACAGGAAAGCAGAGAGGTCCAAAAGGTGTGGGGCATTTGAAGGGGTTCCCGGAGGCAGTGAGGACCAGCATGACTTTTCCCCCCTGGCTCCTTTGCTGTGGGAGCAGCGGCTGGACGTTTGCGTTTTTTGCTGCGGAGTGTGCCGAGAGTGAAAAATGGCGGTTTTGAGGTTCTAGTCCACAGGAAAGCAGAGAGGTCCAAAAGGTGTGGGGCATTTGAAGGGGTTCCCGGAGGCAGTGAGGACCAGCATGACTTTTCCCCCCTGGCTCCTTTGCTGTGGGAGCAGCGGCTGGACGTTTGCGTTTTTTACTCCGGAGTGTGCCGAGAGTGAAAAATAGTTCTTTTGAGGTTCTAGTCCACAGGAAAGCAGAGAGGTCCAAAAGGTGTGGGGCATTTGAAGGGGTTCCCGGAGGCAGTGAGGACCAGCATGACTTTTCCCCCCTGGCTCCTTTGCTGTGGGAGCAGCGGCTGGACGTTTGCATTTTTTGCTCCGGAGTGTGCCGAGAGTGAAAAATGGCGGTTTTGAGGTTCTAGTCCACAGGAAAGCAGAGAGGTCCAAAAGGTGTGGGGCATTTGAAGGGGTTCCCAGAGGCAGTGAGGACCAGCATGACTTTTCCCCCCTGGCTCCTTTGCTGTGGGAGCAGCGGCTAAACGTTTGCGTTTTTTGCTCCAGAGCCTGACGAAAGTGAAAAATGGCGGTTTTGAGGTTCTAGTCCACAGGAAAGCAGAGAGGTCCAAAAGGTGTGGGGCATTTGAAGGGGTTCCCGGAGGCAGTGAGGACCAGCATGACTTTTCCCCCCTGGCTCCTTTGCTGTGGGAGCAGCGGCTGGACGTTTGCGTTTTTTGCTCCGGAGGCTGCCGAGAGTGAAAAATGGCGGTTTTGAGGTTCTAGTCCACAGGAAAGCAGAGAGGTCCAAAAGGTGTGGGGCATTTGAAGGGGTTCCCGGAGGCAGTGAGGACCATCATGACTTTTCCCCCCTGGCTCCTTTGCTGTGGGAGCAGTGGCTGGACGTTTGTGTTTTTTGCTCCGGAGTGTGCCGAGAGTGAAAAATGGCGGTTTTGAGGTTCTAGTCCACAGGAAAGCAGAGAGGTCCAAAAGGTGTGGGGCATTTGAAGGGGTTGCCGGAGGCAGTGAGGACCAGCATGACTTTTCCCCCCTGGCTCCTTTGCTGTGGGAGCAGCGGCTGGACGTTTGCATTTTTTGCTCCGGAGTGTGCCGAGAGTGAAAAATGGCGGTTTTGAGGTTCTAGTCCACAGGAAAGCAGAGAGGTCCAAAAGGTGTGGGGCATTTGAAGGGGTTCCCGGAGGCAGTGAGGACCAGCATGACTTTTCCCCCCTGGCTCCTTTGCTGTGGGAGCAGCGGCTGGACGTTTGCGTTTTTTGCTCCGGAGTGTGCCGAGAGTGAAAAATGGCGGTTTTGAGGTTCTAGTCCACAGGAAAGCAGAGAGGTCCAAAAGGTGTGGGGCATTTGAAGGGGTTCCCGGAGGCAGGTAGGACCAGCATGACTTTTCCCCCCTGGCTCCTTTGCTGTGGGAGCAGCGGCTGGACGTTTGCGTTTTTTGCTCCGGAGTGTGCCGAGAGTGAAAAATAGTTCTTTTGAGGTTATAGTCCACAGGAAAGCAGAGAGGTCCAAAAGGTGTGGGGCATTTGAAGGGGTTCCCGGAGGCAGTGAGGACCAGCATGACTTTTCCCCCCTGGCTCCTTTGCTGTGGGAGCAGCGGCTGGACGTTTGCATTTTTTGCTCCGGAGTGTGCCGAGAGTGAAAAATGGCGGTTTTGAGGTTCTAGTCCACAGGAAAGCAGAGAGGTCCAAAAGGTGTGGGGCATTTGAAGGGGTTCCCAGAGGCAGTGAGGACCAGCATGACTTTTCCCCCCTGGCTCCTTTGCTGTGGGAGCAGCGGCTAAACGTTTGCGTTTTTTGCTCCAGAGCCTGACGAAAGTGAAAAATGGCGGTTTTGAGGTTCTAGTCCACAGGAAAGCAGAGAGGTCCAAAAGGTGTGGGGCATTTGAAGGGGTTCCCGGAGGCAGTGAGGACCAGCATGACTTTTCCTCCCTGGCTCCTTTTCTGTGGGAGCAGCGGCTGGACGTTTGCGTTTTTTGCTCCGGAGTGTGCCGAGAGTGAAAAATGGCGGTTTTGAGGTTCTAGTCCACAGGAAAGCAGAGAGGTCCAAAAGGTGTGGGGCATTTGAAGGGGTTCCCGGAGGCAGTGAGGACCAGCATGACTTTTCCCCCCTGGCTCCTTTGCTGTGGGAGCAGCGGCTGGACGTTTGTGTTTTTTGCTCCGGAGTGTGCCGAGAGTGAAAAATGGTGCTTTTGAGGTTCTAGTCCACAGGAAAGCAGAGAGGTCCAAAAGGTGTGGGGCATTTGAAGGGGTTCCCGGAGGCAGTGAGGACCAGCATGACTTTTCCCCCCTGGCTCCTTTGCTGTGGGAGCAGCGGCTGGACGTTTGCGTTTTTTGCTCCGGAGTGTGCCGAGAGTGAAAAATGGCGGTTTTGAGGTTCTAGTCCACAGGAAAGCAGAGAGGTCCAAAAGGTGTGGGGCATTTGAAGGGGTTCCCGGAGGCAGTGAGGACCAGCATGACTTTTCCCCCCTGGCTCCTTTGCTGTGGGAGCAGCGGCTGGACGTTTGCGTTTTTTACTCCGGAGTGTGCCGAGAGTGAAAAATAGTTCTTTTGAGGTTCTAGTCCACAGGAAAGCAGAGAGGTCCAAAAGGTGTGGGGCATTTGAAGGGGTTCCCGGAGGCAGTGAGGACCAGCATGACTTTTCCCCCCTGGCTCCTTTGCTGTGGGAGCAGCGGCTGGACGTTTGCATTTTTTGCTCCGGAGTGTGCCGAGAGTGAAAAATGGCGGTTTTGAGGTTCTAGTCCACAGGAAAGCAGAGAGGTCCAAAAGGTGTGGGGCATTTGAAGGGGTTCCCAGAGGCAGTGAGGACCAGCATGACTTTTCCCCCCTGGCTCCTTTGCTGTGGGAGGAGCGGCTAAACGTTTGCGTTTTTTGCTCCAGAGCCTGACGAAAGTGAAAAATGGCGGTTTTGAGGTTCTAGTCCACAGGAAAGCAGAGAGGTCCAAAAGGTGTGGGGCATTTGAAGGGGTTCCCGGAGGCAGTGAGGACCAGCATGACTTTTCCCCCCTGGCTCCTTTGCTGTGGGAGCAGCGGCTGGACGTTTGCGTTTTTTGCTCCGGAGTGTGCCGAGAGTGAAAAATGGCGGTTTTGAGGTTCTAGTCCACAGGAAAGCAGAGAGGTCCAAAAGGTGTGGGGCATTTGAAGGGGTTCCCGGAGGCAGTGAGGACCATCATGACTTTTCCCCCCTGGCTCCTTTGCTGTGGGAGCAGTGGCTGGACGTTTGTGTTTTTTGCTCCGGAGTGTGCCGAGAGTGAAAAATGGCGGTTTTGAGGTTCTAGTCCACAGGAAAGCAGAGAGGTCCAAAAGGTGTGGGGCATTTGAAGGGGTTGCCGGAGGCAGTGAGGACCAGCATGACTTTTCCCCCCTGGCTCCTTTGCTGTGGGAGCAGCGGCTGGACGTTTGCATTTTTTGCTCCGGAGTGTGCAGAGAGTGAAAAATGGCGGTTTTGAGGTTCTAGTCCACAGGAAAGCAGAGAGGTCCAAAAGGTGTGGGGCATTTGAAGGGGTTCCCGGAGGCAGTGAGGACCAGCATGACTTTTCCCCCCTGGCTCCTTTGCTGTGGGAGCAGCGGCTGGACGTTTGCGTTTTTTGCTCCGGAGTGTGCCGAGAGTGAAAAATGGCGGTTTTGAGGTTCTAGTCCACAGGAAAGCAGAGAGGTCCAAAAGGTGTGGGGCATTTGAAGGGGTTCCCGGAGGCAGGTAGGACCAGCATGACTTTTCCCCCCTGGCTCCTTTGCTGTGGGAGCAGCGGCTGGACGTTTGCGTTTTTTGCTCCGGAGTGTGCCGAGAGTGAAAAATAGTTCTTTTGAGGTTCTAGTCCACAGGAAAGCAGAGAGGTCCAAAAGGTGTGGGGCATTTGAAGGGGTTCCCGGAGGCAGTGAGGACCAGCATGACTTTTCCCCCCTGGCTCCTTTGCTGTGGGAGCAGCGGCTGGACGTTTGCATTTTTTGCTCCGGAGTGTGCCGAGAGTGAAAAATGGCGGTTTTGAGGTTCTAGTCCACAGGAAAGCAGAGAGGTCCAAAAGGTGTGGGGCATTTGAAGGGGTTCCCAGAGGCAGTGAGGACCAGCATGACTTTTCCCCCCTGGCTCCTTTGCTGTGGGAGCAGCGGCTAAACGTTTGCGTTTTTTGCTCCAGAGCCTGACGAAAGTGAAAAATGGCGGTTTTGAGGTTCTAGTCCACAGGAAAGCAGAGAGGTCCAAAAGGTGTGGGGCATTTGAAGGGGTTCCCGGAGGCAGTGAGGACCAGCATGACTTTTCCTCCCTGGCTCCTTTGCTGTGGGAGCAGCGGCTGGACGTTTGCGTTTTTTGCTCCGGAGTGTGCCGAGAGTGAAAAATGGCGGTTTTGAGGTTCTAGTCCACAGGAAAGCAGAGAGGTCCAAAAGGTGTGGGGCATTTGAAGGGGTTCCCGGAGGCAGTGAGGACCAGCATGACTTTTCCCCCCTGGCTCCTTTGCTGTGGGAGCAGCGGCTGGACGTTTGCGTTTTTTGCTCCGGAGTGTGCCGAGAGTGAAAAATGGCGGTTTTGAGGTTCTAGTCCACAGGAAAGCAGAGAGGTCCAAAAGGTGTGGGGCATTTGAAGGGGTTCCCGGAGGCAGTGAGGACCAGCATGACTTTTCCCCCCTGGCTCCTTTGCTGTGGGAGCAGCAGCTGGACGTTTGCGTTTTTTGCTCCGGAGTGTGCCGAGAGTGAAAAATGGCGGTTTTGAGGTTCTAGTCCACAGGAAAGCAGAGAGGTCCAAAAGGTGTGGGGCATTTGAAGGGGTTCCCGGAGGCAGTGAGGACCAGCATGACTTTTCCCCCCTGGCTCCTTTGCTGTGGGAGCAGCGGCTGGACGTTTGCGTTTTTTGCTCCGGAGTGTGCCGAGAGTGAAAAATAGTTCTTTTGAGGTTCTAGTCCACAGGAAAGCAGAGAGGTCCAAAAGGTGTGGGGCATTTGAAGGGGTTCCCGGAGGCAGTGAGGACCAGCATGACTTTTCCCCCCTGGCTCCTTTGCTGTGGGAGCAGTGGCTGGACGTTTGCGTTTTTTGCTCCGGAGTGTGCCGAGAGTGAAAAATGGTGCTTTTGAGGTTCTAGTCCACAGGAAAGCAGAGAGGTCCAAAAGGTGTGGGGCATTTGAAGGGGTTCCCGGAGGCAGTGAGGACCAGCATGACTTTTCCCCCCTGGCTCCTTTGCTGTGGGAGCAGTGGCTGGACGTTTGTGTTTTTTGCTCCGGAGTGTGCCGAGAGTGAAAAATGGCGGTTTTGAGGTTCTAGTCCACAGGAAAGCAGAGAGGTCCAAAAGGTGTGGGGCATTTGAAGGGGTTCCCGGAGGCAGTGAGGACCAGCATGACTTTTCCCCCCTGGCTCCTTTGCTGTGGGAGCAGCGGCTGGACGTTTGCGTTTTTTACTCCGGAGTGTGCCGAGAGTGAAAAATAGTTCTTTTGAGGTTCTAGTCCACAGGAAAGCAGAGAGGTCCAAAAGGTGTGGGGCATTTGAAGGGGTTCCCGGAGGCAGTGAGGACCAGCATGACTTTTCCCCCCTGGCTCCTTTGCTGTGGGAGCAGCGGCTGGACGTTTGCATTTTTTGCTCCGGAGTGTGCCGAGAGTGAAAAATGGCGGTTTTGAGGTTCTAGTCCACAGGAAAGCAGAGAGGTCCAAAAGGTGTGGGGCATTTGAAGGGGTTCCCAGAGGCAGTGAGGACCAGCATGACTTTTCCCCCCTGGCTCCTTTGCTGTGGGAGCAGCGGCTAAACGTTTGCGTTTTTTGCTCCAGAGCCTGACGAAAGTGAAAAATGGCGGTTTTGAGGTTCTAGTCCACAGGAAAGCAGAGAGGTCCAAAAGGTGTGGGGCATTTGAAGGGGTTCCCGGAGGCAGTGAGGACCAGCATGACTTTTCCCCCCTGGCTCCTTTGCTGTGGGAGCAGCGGCTGGACGTTTGCATTTTTTGCTCCGGAGTGTGCCGAGAGTGAAAAATGGCGGTTTTGAGGTTCTAGTCCACAGGAAAGCAGAGAGGTCCAAAAGGTGTGGGGCATTTGAAGGGGTTCCCAGAGGCAGTGAGGACCAGCATGACTTTTCCCCCCTGGCTCCTTTGCTGTGGGAGCAGCGGCTAAACGTTTGCGTTTTTTGCTCCAGAGCCTGACGAAAGTGAAAAATGGCGGTTTTGAGGTTCTAGTCCACAGGAAAGCAGAGAGGTCCAAAAGGTGTGGGGCATTTGAAGGGGTTCCCGGAGGCAGTGAGGACCAGCATGACTTTTCCCCCCTGGCTCCTTTGCTGTGGGAGCAGCGGCTGGACGTTTGCGTTTTTTGCTCCGGAGTGTGCCGAGAGTGAAAAATGGCGGTTTTGAGGTTCTAGTCCACAGGAAAGCAGAGAGGTCCAAAAGGTGTGGGGCATTTGAAGGGGTTCCCGGAGGCAGTGAGGACCAGCATGACTTTTCCCCCCTGGCTCCTTTGCTGTGGGAGCAGCGGCTGGACGTTTGCGTTTTTTGCTCCGGAGTGTGCCGAGAGTGAAAAATGGCGGTTTTGAGGTTCTAGTCCACAGGAAAGCAGAGAGGTCCAAAAGGTGTGGGGCATTTGAAGGGGTTCCCGGAGGCAGTGAGGACCAGCATGACTTTTCCCCCCTGGCTCCTTTGCTGTGGGAGCAGCAGCTGGACGTTTGCGTTTTTTGCTCCGGAGTGTGCCGAGAGTGAAAAATGGCGGTTTTGAGGTTCTAGTCCACAGGAAAGCAGAGAGGTCCAAAAGGTGTGGGGCATTTGAAGGGGTTCCCGGAGGCAGTGAGGACCAGCATGACTTTTCCCCCCTGGCTCCTTTGCTGTGGGAGCAGCGGCTGGACGTTTGCGTTTTTTGCTCCGGAGTGTGCCGAGAGTGAAAAATAGTTCTTTTGAGGTTCTAGTCCACAGGAAAGCAGAGAGGTCCAAAAGGTGTGGGGCATTTGAAGGGGTTCCCGGAGGCAGTGAGGACCAGCATGACTTTTCCCCCCTGGCTCCTTTGCTGTGGGAGCAGCGGCTGGACGTTTGCGTTTTTTGCTCCGGAGTGTGCCGAGAGTGAAAAATGGTGCTTTTGAGGTTCTAGTCCACAGGAAAGCAGAGAGGTCCAAAAGGTGTGGGGCATTTGAAGGGGTTCCCGGAGGCAGTGAGGACCAGCATGACTTTTCCCCCCTGGCTCCTTTGCTGTGGGAGCAGTGGCTGGACGTTTGTGTTTTTTGCTCCGGAGTGTGCCGAGAGTGAAAAATGGCGGTTTTGAGGTTCTAGTCCACAGGAAAGCAGAGAGGTCCAAAAGGTGTGGGGCATTTGAAGGGGTTCCCGGAGGCAGTGAGGACCAGCATGACTTTTCCCCCCTGGCTCCTTTGCTGTGGGAGCAGCGGCTGGACGTTTGCGTTTTTTACTCCGGAGTGTGCCGAGAGTGAAAAATAGTTCTTTTGAGGTTCTAGTCCACAGGAAAGCAGAGAGGTCCAAAAGGTGTGGGGCATTTGAAGGGGTTCCCGGAGGCAGTGAGGACCAGCATGACTTTTCCCCCCTGGCTCCTTTGCTGTGGGAGCAGCGGCTGGACGTTTGCATTTTTTGCTCCGGAGTGTGCCGAGAGTGAAAAATGGCGGTTTTGAGGTTCTAGTCCACAGGAAAGCAGAGAGGTCCAAAAGGTGTGGGGCATTTGAAGGGGTTCCCGGAGGCAGTGAGGACCAGCATGACTTTTCCCCCCTGGCTCCTTTGCTGTGGGAGCAGCGGCTAAACGTTTGCGTTTTTTGCTCCAGAGCCTGACGAAAGTGAAAAATGGCGGTTTTGAGGTTCTAGTCCACAGGAAAGCAGAGAGGTCCAAAAGGTGTGGGGCATTTGAAGGGGTTCCCGGAGGCAGTGAGGACCAGCATGACTTTTCCCCCCTGGCTCCTTTGCTGTGGGAGCAGCGGCTGGACGTTTGCGTTTTTTGCTCCGGAGTGTGCCGAGAGTGAAAAATGGCGGTTTTGAGGTTCTAGTCCACAGGAAAGCAGAGAGGTCCAAAAGGTGTGGGGCATTTGAAGGGGTTCCCGGAGGCAGTGAGGACCAGCATGACTTTTCCCCCCTGGCTCCTTTGCTGTGGGAGCAGCGGCTGGACGTTTGTGTTTTTTGCTGCGGAGTGTGCCGAGAGTGAAAAATGGTGCTTTTGAGGTTCTAGTCCACAGGAAAGCAGAGAGGTCCAAAAGGTGTGGGGCATTTGAAGGGGTTCCCGGAGGCAGTGAGGACCAGCATGACTTTTCCCCCCTGGCTCCTTTGCTGTGGGAGCAGCGGCTGGACGTTTGCGTTTTTTGCTCCGGAGTGTGCCGAGAGTGAAAAATGGCGGTTTTGAGGTTCTAGTCCACAGGAAAGCAGAGAGGTCCAAAAGGTGTGGGGCATTTGAAGGGGTTCCCAGAGGCAGTGAGGACCAGCATGACTTTTCCCCCCTGGCTCCTTTGCTGTGGGAGCAGCGGCTGGACGTTTGCGTTTTTTGCTCCGGAGTGTGCCGAGAGTGAAAAATGGCGGTTTTGAGGTTCTAGTCCACAGGAAAGCAGAGAGGTCCAAAAGGTGTGGGGCATTTGAAGGGGTTCCCGGAGGCAGTGAGGACCAGCATGACTTTTCCCCCCTGGCTCCTTTGCTGTGGGAGCAGCGGCTGGACGTTTGCATTTTTTGCTCCGGAGTGTGCCGAGAGTGAAAAATGGCGGTTTTGAGGTTCTAGTCCACAGGAAAGCAGAGAGGTCCAAAAGGTGTGGGGCATTTGAAGGGGTTCCCGGAGGCAGTGAGGACCAGCATGACTTTTCCCCCCTGGCTCCTTTGCTGTGGGAGCAGCGGCTAAACGTTACGTTTTTTGCTCCAGAGCCTGACGAAAGTGAAAAATGGCGGTTTTGAGGTTCTAGTCCACAGGAAAGCAGAGAGGTCCAAAAGGTGTGGGGCATTTGAAGGGGTTCCTGGAGGCAGTGAGGACCAGCATGACTTTTCCTCCCTGGCTCCTTTGCTGTGGGAGCAGCGGCTGGACGTTTGCGTTTTTTGCTCCGGAGTGTGCCGAGAGTGAAAAATGGCGGTTTTGAGGTTCTAGTCCACAGGAAAGCAGAGAGGTCCAAAAGGTGTGGGGCATTTGAAGGGGTTCCCGGAGGCAGTGAGGACCAGCATGACTTTTCCCCCCTGGCTCCTTTGCTGTGGGAGCAGCGGCTGGACGTTTGTGTTTTTTGCTCCGGAGTGTGCAGAGAGTGAAAAATGGCGGTTTTGAGGTTCTAGTCCACAGGAAAGCAGAGTGGTCCAAAAGGTGTGGGGCATTTGAAGGGGTTCCCGGAGGCAGTGAGGACCAGCATGACTTTTCCCCCCTGGCTCCTTTGCTGTGGGAGCAGCGGCTGGACGTTTGCGTTTTTTGCTCCGGAGTGTGCCGAGAGTGAAAAATGGCGGTTTTGAGGTTCTAGTCCACAGGAAAGCAGAGAGGTCCAAAAGGTGTGGGGCATTTGAAGGGGTTCCCGGAGGCAGTGAGGACCAGCATGACTTTTCCCCCCTGGCTCCTTTGCTGTGGGAGCAGCAGCTGGACGTTTGCGTTTTTTGCTCCGGAGTGTGCCGAGAGTGAAAAATGGCGGTTTTGAGGTTCTAGTCCACAGGAAAGCAGAGAGGTCCAAAAGGTGTGGGGCATTTGAAGGGGTTCCCGGAGGCAGTGAGGACCAGCATGACTTTTCCCCCCTGGCTCCTTTGCTGTGGGAGCAGCGGCTGGACGTTTGCGTTTTTTGCTCCGGAGTGTGCCGAGAGTGAAAAATAGTTCTTTTGAGGTTATACTCCACAGGAAAGCAGAGAGGTCCAAAAGGTGTGGGGCATTTGAAGGGGTTCCCGGAGGCAGTGAGGACCAGCATGACTTTTCCCCCCTGGCTCCTTTGCTGTGGGAGCAGCGGCTGGACGTTTGCGTTTTTTGCTCCGGAGTGTGCCGAGAGTGAAAAATGGCGGTTTTGAGGTTCTAGTCCACAGGAAAGCAGAGAGGTCCAAAAGGTGTGGGGCATTTGAAGGGGTTCCCGGAGGCAGTGAGGACCAGCATGACTTTTCCTCCCTGGCTCCTTTGCTGTGGGAGCAGCGGCTGGACGTTTGCGTTTTTTACTCCGGAGTGTGCCGAGAGTGAAAAATAGTTCTTTTGAGGTTCTAGTCCACAGGAAAGCAGAGAGGTCCAAAAGGTGTGGGGCATTTGAAGGGGTTCCCGGAGGCAGTGAGGACCAGCATGACTTTTCCCCCCTGGCTCCTTTGCTGTGGGAGCAGCGGCTGGACGTTTGCATTTTTTGCTCCGGAGTGTGCCGAGAGTGAAAAATGGCGGTTTTGAGGTTCTAGTCCACAGGAAAGCAGAGAGGTCCAAAAGGTGTGGGGCATTTGAAGGGGTTCCCAGAGGCAGTGAGGACCAGCATGACTTTTCCCCCCTGGCTCCTTTGCTGTGGGAGCAGCGGCTAAACGTTTGCGTTTTTTGCTCCAGAGCCTGACGAAAGTGAAAAATGGCGGTTTTGAGGTTCTAGTCCACAGGAAAGCAGAGAGGTCCAAAAGGTGTGGGGCATTTGAAGGGGTTCCCGGAGGCAGTGAGGACCAGCATGACTTTTCCCCCCTGGCTCCTTTGCTGTGGGAGCAGCGGCTGGACGTTTGTGTTTTTTGCTCCGGAGTGTGCCGAGAGTGAAAAATGGCGGTTTTGAGGTTCTAGTCCACAGGAAAGCAGAGAGGTCCAAAAGGTGTGGGGCATTTGAAGGGGTTCCCGGAGGCAGTGAGGACCAGCATGACTTTTCCCCCCTGGCTCCTTTGCTGTGGGAGCAGCGGCTGGACGTTTGCGTTTTTTGCTCCGGAGTGTGCCGAGAGTGAAAAATGGCGGTTTTGAGGTTCTAGTCCACAGGAAAGCAGAGAGGTCCAAAAGGTGTGGGGCATTTGAAGGGGTTCCCGGAGGCAGTGAGGACCAGCATGACTTTTCCCCCCTGGCTCCTTTGCTGTGGGAGCAGCGGCTGGACGTTTGCGTTTTTTGCTCCGGAGTGTGCCGAGAGTGAAAAATGGCGGTTTTGAGGTTCTAGTCCACAGGAAAGCAGAGAGGTCCAAAAGGTGTGGGGCATTTGAAGGGGTTCCTGGAGGCAGGTAGGACCAGCATGACTTTTCCCCCCTGGCTCCTTTGCTGTGGGAGCAGCGGCTGGACGTTTGCGTTTTTTGCTCCGGAGTGTGCCGAGAGTGAAAAATAGTTCTTTTAAGGTTATAGTCCACAGGAAAGCAGAGAGGTCCAAAAGGTGTGGGGCATTTGAAGGGGTTCCCGGAGGCAGTGAGGACCAGCATGACTTTTCCTCCCTGGCTCCTTTGCTGTGGGAGCAGCGGCTGGACGTTTGCGTTTTTTGCTCCGGAGTGTGCCGAGAGTGAAAAATGGCGGTTTTGAGGTTCTAGTCCACAGGAAAGCAGAGAGGTCCAAAAGGTGTGGGGCATTTGAAGGGGTTCCCGGAGGCAGTGAGGACCAGCATGACTTTTCCCCCCTGGCTCCTTTGCTGTGGGAGCAGCGGCTGGACGTTTGTGTTTTTTGCTCCGGAGTGTGCCGAGAGTGAAAAATGGCGGTTTTGAGGTTCTAGTCCACAGGAAAGCAGAGAGGTCCAAAAGGTGTGGGGCATTTGAAGGGGTTCCCGGAGGCAGTGAGGACCAGCATGACTTTTCCCCCCTGGCTCCTTTGCTGTGGGAGCAGCGGCTGGACGTTTGCGTTTTTTGCTCCAGAGCCTGACGAAAGTGAAAAATGGCGGTTTTGAGGTTCTAGTCCACAGGAAAGCAGAGAGGTCCAAAAGGTGTGGGGCATTTGAAGGGGTTCCCGGAGGCAGTGAGGACCAGCATGACTTTTCCCCCCTGGCTCCTTTGCCGTGGGAGCAGCGGCTGGACGTTTGCGTTTTTTGCTCCGGAGTGTGCCGAGAGTGAAAAATGGCGGTTTTGAGGTTCTAGTCCACAGGAAAGCAGAGAGGTCCAAAAGGTGTGGGGAAATTGAAGGGGTTCCCGGAGGCAGTGAGGACCAGCATGACTTTTCCCCCCTGGCTCCTTTGCTGTGGGAGCAGCGGCTGGACGTTTGCATTTTTTGCTCCGGAGTGTGCCGAGAGTGAAAAATGGCGGTTTTGAGGTTCTAGTCCACAGGAAAGCAGAGAGGTCCAAAAGGTGTGGGGCATTTGAAGGGGTTCCCAGAGGCAGTGAGGACCAGCATGACTTTTCCCCCCTGGCTCCTTTGCTGTGGGAGCAGCGGCTAAACGTTTGCGTTTTTTGCTCCAGAGCCTGACGAAAGTGAAAAATGGCGGTTTTGAGGTTCTAGTCCACAGGAAAGCAGAGAGGTCCAAAAGGTGTGGGGCATTTGAAGGGGTTCCCGGAGGCAGTGAGGACCAGCATGACTTTTCCTCCCTGGCTCCTTTGCTGTGGGAGCAGCGGCTGGACGTTTGCGTTTTTTGCTCCGGAGTGTGCCGAGAGTGAAAAATGGCGGTTTTGAGGTTCTAGTCCACAGGAAAGCAGAGAGGTCCAAAAGGTGTGGGGCATTTGAAGGGGTTCCCGGAGGCAGTGAGGACCAGCATGACTTTTCCCCCCTGGCTCCTTTGCTGTGGGAGCAGCGGCTGGACGTTTGTGTTTTTTGCTCCGGAGTGTGCAGAGAGTGAAAAATGGCGGTTTTGAGGTTCTAGTCCACAGGAAAGCAGAGAGGTCCAAAAGGTGTGGGGCATTTGAAGGGGTTCCCGGAGGCAGTGAGGACCAGCATGACTTTTCCCCCCTGGCTCCTTTGCTGTGGGAGCAGCGGCTGGACGTTTGCGTTTTTTGCTCCGGAGTGTGCCGAGAGTGAAAAATGGCGGTTTTGAGGTTCTAGTCCACAGGAAAGCAGAGAGGTCCAAAAGGTGTGGGGCATTTGAAGGGGTTCCCGGAGGCAGTGAGGACCAGCATGACTTTTCCCCCCTGGCTCCTTTGCTGTGGGAGCAGCAGCTGGACGTTTGCGTTTTTTGCTCCGGAGTGTGCCGAGAGTGAAAAATGGCGGTTTTGAGGTTCTAGTCCACAGGAAAGCAGAGAGGTCCAAAAGGTGTGGGGCATTTGAAGGGGTTCCCGGAGGCAGTGAGGACCAGCATGACTTTTCCCCCCGGCTCCTTTGCTGTGGGAGCAGCGGCTGGACGTTTGCGTTTTTTGCTCCGGAGTGTGCCGAGAGTGAAAAATGGCGGTTTTGAGGTTCTAGTCCACAGGAAAGCAGAGAGGTCCAAAAGGTATGGGGCATTTGAAGGGGTTCCCGGAGGCAGTGAGGACCAGCATGACTTTTCCCCCCTGGCTCCTTTGCTGTGGGAGCAGCGGCTGGACGTTTGCGATTTTTGCTCCGGAGTGTGCAGAGAGTGAAAAATGGCGGTTTTGAGGTTCTAGTCCACAGGAAAGCAGAGAGGTCCAAAAGGTGTGGGGCATTTGAAGGGGTTCCCGGAGGCAGTGAGGACCAGCATGACTTTTCCCCCCTGGCTCCTTTGCTGTGGGAGCAGCGGCTGGACGTTTGCGATTTTTGCTCTGGAGTGTGCCGAGAGTGAAAAATGGCGGTTTTGAGGTTCTAGTCCACAGGAAAGCAGAGAGGTCCAAAAGGTGTGGGGCATTTGAAGGGGTTCCCGGAGGCAGTGAGGACCAGCATGACTTTTCCCCCCTGGCTCCTTTGCTGTGGGAGCAGCGGCTGGACGTTTGCGTTTTTTGCTCCGGAGTGTGCAGAGAGTGAAAAATGGTGCTTTTGAGGTTCTAGTCCACAGGAAAGCAGAGAGGTCCAAAAGGTGTGGGGCATTTGAAGGGGTTCCCAGAGGCAGTGAGGACCAGCATGACTTTTCCCCCCTGGCTCCTTTGCTGTGGGAGCAGCGGCTAAACGTTTGCGTTTTTTGCTCCAGAGCCTGACGAAGTGAAAAATGGTGCTTTTGAGGTTCTAGTCCACAGGAAAGCAGAGAGGTCCAAAAGGTGTGGGGCATTTGAAGGGGTTCCCGGAGGCAGTGAGGACCAGCATGAATTTTCCCCCCTGGCTCCTTTGCTGTGGGAGCAGCGGCTGGACGTTTGCGTTTTTTGTTTCGGAGTGTGCCGAGAGTGAAAAATGCTGGTTTTGAGGTTCTAGTCCACAGGAAAGCAGAGAGGTCCAAAAGGTGTGGGGCATTTGAAGGGGTTCCCGGAGGCAGTGAGGACCAGCATGACTTTTCCCCCCTGGCTCCTTTGCTGTGGGAGCAGCGGCTGGACGTTTGCGTTTTTTGCTCCGGAGTGTGCCGAGAGTGAAAAATGGCGGTTTTGAGGTTCTAGTCCACAGGAAAGCAGAGAGGTCCAAAAGGTGTGGGGCATTTGAAGGGGTTCCCGGAGGCAGTGAGGACCAGCATGACTTTTCCCCCCTGGCTCCTTTGCTGTGGGAGCAGCGGCTGGACGTTTGCGTTTTTTGCTCCGGAGTGTGCCGAGAGTGAAAAATGGCGGTTTTGAGGTTCTAGTCCACAGGAAAGCAGAGAGGTCCAAAAGGTGTGGGGCATTTGAAGGGGTTCCCGGAGGCAGTGAGGACCAGCATGACTTTTCCTTCCTGGCTCCTTTGCTGTGGGAGCAGCGGCTGGACGTTTGCGTTTTTGCTCCGGAGGCTGACGAGAGTGAAAAATGACGGTTTTGAGGTTATAGTCCACAGGAAAGCAGAGAGGTCCAAAAGGTGTGGGGCATTTGAAGGGGTTCCCGGAGGCAGTGAGGACCAGCATGACTTTTCCCCTCTGGCTCCTTTGCTGTGGGAGCAGCGGCTGGACGTTTGCGTTTTTTGCTCCAGAGCCTGACGAAAGTGAAAAATGGCGGTTTTGAGGTTCTAGTCCACAGGAAAGCAGAGAGGTCCAAAAGGTGTGGGGCATTTGAAGGGGTTCCCGGAGGCAGTGAGGACCAGCATGACTTTTCCCCCCTGGCTCCTTTGCCGTGGGAGCAGCGGCTGGACGTTTGCGTTTTTTGCTCCGGAGTGTGCCGAGAGTGAAAAATGGCGGTTTTGAGGTTCTAGTCCACAGGAAAGCAGAGAGGTCCAAAAGGTGTGGGGCATTTGAAGGGGTTCCCGGAGGCAGTGAGGACCAGCATGACTTTTCCCCCCTGGCTCCTTTGCTGTGGGAGCAGCAGCTGGACGTTTGCGTTTTTTGCTCCGGAGTGTGCCGAGAGTGAAAAATGGCGGTTTTGAGGTTCTAGTCCACAGGAAAGCAGAGAGGTCCAAAAGGTGTGGGGCATTTGAAGGGGTTCCCGGAGGCAGTGAGGACCAGCATGACTTTTCCCCCCTGGCTCCTTTGCTGTGGGAGCAGCGGCTGGACGTTTGCGTTTTTTGCTCCGGAGTGTGCCGAGAGTGAAAAATGGCGGTTTTGAGGTTCTAGTCCACAGGAAAGCAGAGAGGTCCAAAAGGTATGGGGCATTTGAAGGGGTTCCCGGAGGCAGTGAGGACCAGCATGACTTTTCCCCCCTGGCTCCTTTGCTGTGGGAGCAGCGGCTGGACGTTTGCGATTTTTGCTCCGGAGTGTGCAGAGAGTGAAAAATGGCGGTTTTGAGGTTCTAGTCCACAGGAAAGCAGAGAGGTCCAAAAGGTGTGGGGCATTTGAAGGGGTTCCCGGAGGCAGTGAGGACCAGCATGACTTTTCCCCCCTGGCTCCTTTGCTGTGGGAGCAGCGGCTGGACGTTTGCGATTTTTGCTCTGGAGTGTGCCGAGAGTGAAAAATGGCGGTTTTGAGGTTCTAGTCCACAGGAAAGCAGAGAGGTCCAAAAGGTGTGGGGCATTTGAAGGGGTTCCCGGAGGCAGTGAGGACCAGCATGACTTTTCCCCCCTGGCTCCTTTGCTGTGGGAGCAGCGGCTGGACGTTTGCGTTTTTTGCTCCGGAGTGTGCAGAGAGTGAAAAATGGTGCTTTTGAGGTTCTAGTCCACAGGAAAGCAGAGAGGTCCAAAAGGTGTGGGGCATTTGAAGGGGTTCCCAGAGGCAGTGAGGACCAGCATGACTTTTCCCCCCTGGCTCCTTTGCTGTGGGAGCAGCGGCTAAACGTTTGCGTTTTTTGCTCCAGAGCCTGACGAAGTGAAAAATGGTGCTTTTGAGGTTCTAGTCCACAGGAAAGCAGAGAGGTCCAAAAGGTGTGGGGCATTTGAAGGGGTTCCCGGAGGCAGTGAGGACCAGCATGAATTTTCCCCCCTGGCTCCTTTGCTGTGGGAGCAGCGGCTGGACGTTTGCGTTTTTTGTTTCGGAGTGTGCCGAGAGTGAAAAATGGTGCTTTTGAGGTTCTAGTCCACAGGAAAGCAGAGAGGTCCAAAAGGTGTGGGGCATTTGAAGGGGTTCCCGGAGGCAGTGAGGACCAGCATGACTTTTCCCCCCTGGCTCCTTTGCTGTGGGAGCAGCGGCTGGACGTTTGCGTTTTTTGCTCCGGAGTGTGCCGAGAGTGAAAAATGGCGGTTTTGAGGTTCTAGTCCACAGGAAAGCAGAGAGGTCCAAAAGGTGTGGGGCATTTGAAGGGGTTCCCGGAGGCAGTGAGGACCAGCATGACTTTTCCCCCCTGGCTCCTTTGCTGTGGGAGCAGCGGCTGGACGTTTGCGTTTTTTGCTCCGGAGTGTGCCGAGAGTGAAAAATGGCGGTTTTGAGGTTCTAGTCCACAGGAAAGCAGAGAGGTCCAAAAGGTGTGGGGCATTTGAAGGGGTTCCCGGAGGCAGTGAGGACCAGCATGACTTTTCCTTCCTGGCTCCTTTGCTGTGGGAGCAGCGGCTGGACGTTTGCGTTTTTGCTCCGGAGGCTGACGAGAGTGAAAAATGACGGTTTTGAGGTTATAGTCCACAGGAAAGCAGAGAGGTCCAAAAGGTGTGGGGCATTTGAAGGGGTTCCCGGAGGCAGTGAGGACCAGCATGACTTTTCCCCCCTGGCTCCTTTGCTGTGGGAGCAGCGGCTGGACGTTTGCGTTTTTTGCTCCAGAGCCTGACGAAAGTGAAAAATGGCGGTTTTGAGGTTCTAGTCCACAGGAAAGCAGAGAGGTCCAAAAGGTGTGGGGCATTTGAAGGGGTTCCCGGAGGCAGTGAGGACCAGCATGACTTTTCCCCCCTGGCTCCTTTGCCGTGGGAGCAGCGGCTGGACGTTTGCGTTTTTTGCTCCGGAGTGTGCCGAGAGTGAAAAATGGCGGTTTTGAGGTTCTAGTCCACAGGAAAGCAGAGAGGTCCAAAAGGTGTGGGGAATTTGAAGGGGTTCCCGGAGGCAGTGAGGACCAGCATGACTTTTCCCCCCTGGCTCCTTTGCTGTGGGAGCAGCGGCTGGACGTTTGCATTTTTTGCTCCGGAGTGTGCCGAGAGTGAAAAATGGCGGTTTTGAGGTTCTAGTCCACAGGAAAGCAGAGAGGTCCAAAAGGTGTGGGGCATTTGAAGGGGTTCCCAGAGGCAGTGAGGACCAGCATGACTTTTCCCCCCTGGCTCCTTTGCTGTGGGAGCAGCGGCTAAACGTTTGCGTTTTTTGCTCCAGAGCCTGACGAAAGTGAAAAATGGCGGTTTTGAGGTTCTAGTCCACAGGAAAGCAGAGAGGTCCAAAAGGTGTGGGGCATTTGAAGGGGTTCCCGGAGGCAGTGAGGACCAGCATGACTTTTCCTCCCTGGCTCCTTTGCTGTGGGAGCAGCGGCTGGACGTTTGCGTTTTTTGCTCCGGAGTGTGCCGAGAGTGAAAAATGGCGGTTTTGAGGTTCTAGTCCACAGGAAAGCAGAGAGGTCCAAAAGGTGTGGGGCATTTGAAGGGGTTCCCGGAGGCAGTGAGGACCAGCATGACTTTTCCCCCCTGGCTCCTTTGCTGTGGGAGCAGCGGCTGGACGTTTGTGTTTTTTGCTCCGGAGTGTGCAGAGAGTGAAAAATGGCGGTTTTGAGGTTCTAGTCCACAGGAAAGCAGAGAGGTCCAAAAGGTGTGGGGCATTTGAAGGGGTTCCCGGAGGCAGTGAGGACCAGCATGACTTTTCCCCCCTGGCTCCTTTGCTGTGGGAGCAGCGGCTGGACGTTTGCGTTTTTTGCTCCGGAGTGTGCCGAGAGTGAAAAATGGCGGTTTTGAGGTTCTAGTCCACAGGAAAGCAGAGAGGTCCAAAAGGTGTGGGGCATTTGAAGGGGTTCCCGGAGGCAGTGAGGACCAGCATGACTTTTCCCCCCTGGCTCCTTTGCTGTGGGAGCAGCAGCTGGACGTTTGCGTTTTTTGCTCCGGAGTGTGCCGAGAGTGAAAAATGGCGGTTTTGAGGTTCTAGTCCACAGGAAAGCAGAGAGGTCCAAAAGGTGTGGGGCATTTGAAGGGGTTCCCGGAGGCAGTGAGGACCAGCATGACTTTTCCCCCCTGGCTCCTTTGCTGTGGGAGCAGCGGCTGGACGTTTGCGTTTTTTGCTCCGGAGTGTGCCGAGAGTGAAAAATGGCGGTTTTGAGGTTCTAGTCCACAGGAAAGCAGAGAGGTCCAAAAGGTATGGGGCATTTGAAGGGGTTCCCGGAGGCAGTGAGGACCAGCATGACTTTTCCCCCCTGGCTCCTTTGCTGTGGGAGCAGCGGCTGGACGTTTGCGATTTTTGCTCTGGAGTGTGCCGAGAGTGAAAAATGGCGGTTTTGAGGTTCTAGTCCACAGGAAAGCAGAGAGGTCCAAAAGGTGTGGGGCATTTGAAGGGGTTCCCGGAGGCAGTGAGGACCAGCATGACTTTTCCCCCCTGGCTCCTTTGCTGTGGGAGCAGCGGCTGGACGTTTGCGTTTTTTGCTCCGGAGTGTGCAGAGAGTGAAAAATGGTGCTTTTGAGGTTCTAGTCCACAGGAAAGCAGAGAGGTCCAAAAGGTGTGGGGCATTTGAAGGGGTTCCCAGAGGCAGTGAGGACCAGCATGACTTTTCCCCCCTGGCTCCTTTGCTGTGGGAGCAGCGGCTAAACGTTTGCGTTTTTTGCTCCAGAGCCTGACGAAGTGAAAAATGGTGCTTTTGAGGTTCTAGTCCACAGGAAAGCAGAGAGGTCCAAAAGGTGTGGGGCATTTGAAGGGGTTCCCGGAGGCAGTGAGGACCAGCATGAATTTTCCCCCCTGGCTCCTTTGCTGTGGGAGCAGCGGCTGGACGTTTGCGTTTTTTGTTTCGGAGTGTGCCGAGAGTGAAAAATGCTGGTTTTGAGGTTCTAGTCCACAGGAAAGCAGAGAGGTCCAAAAGGTGTGGGGCATTTGAAGGGGTTCCCGGAGGCAGTGAGGACCAGCATGACTTTTCCCCCCTGGCTCCTTTGCTGTGGGAGCAGCGGCTGGACGTTTGCGTTTTTTGCTCCGGAGTGTGCCGAGAGTGAAAAATGGCGGTTTTGAGGTTCTAGTCCACAGGAAAGCAGAGAGGTCCAAAAGGTGTGGGGCATTTGAAGGGGTTCCCGGAGGCAGTGAGGACCAGCATGACTTTTCCCCCCTGGCTCCTTTGCTGTGGGAGCAGCGGCTGGACGTTTGCGTTTTTTGCTCCGGAGTGTGCCGAGAGTGAAAAATGGCGGTTTTGAGGTTCTAGTCCACAGGAAAGCAGAGAGGTCCAAAAGGTGTGGGGCATTTGAAGGGGTTCCCGGAGGCAGTGAGGACCAGCATGACTTTTCCTTCCTGGCTCCTTTGCTGTGGGAGCAGCGGCTGGACGTTTGCGTTTTTGCTCCGGAGGCTGACGAGAGTGAAAAATGACGGTTTTGAGGTTATAGTCCACAGGAAAGCAGAGAGGTCCAAAAGGTGTGGGGCATTTGAAGGGGTTCCCGGAGGCAGTGAGGACCAGCATGACTTTTCCTCCCTGGCTCCTTTGCTGTGGGAGCAGCGGCTGGACGTTTGCGTTTTTTGCTCCGGAGTGTGCAGAGAGTGAAAAATGGTGCTTTTGAGGTTCTAGTCCACAGGAAAGCAGAGAGGTCCAAAAGGTGTGGGGCATTTGAAGGGGTTCCCGGAGGCAGTGAGGACCAGCATGACTTTTCCCCCCTGGCTCCTTTGCTGTGGGAGCAGCGGCTGGACGTTTGCATTTTTTGCTCCAGAGTGTGCCGAGAGTGAAAAATGGCGGTTTTGAGGTTATAGTCCACAGGAAAGCAGAGAGGTCCAAAAGGTGTGGGGCATTTGAAGGGGTTCCCGGAGGCAGTGAGGACCAGCATGACTTTTCCCCCCTGGCTCCTTTGCTGTGGGAGCAGCGGCTAAACGTTTGCGTTTTTTGCTCCAGACCCTGACGAAAGTGAAAAATGGCGGTTTTGAGGTTCTAGTCCACAGGAAAGCAGAGAGGTCCAAAAGGTGTGGGGCATTTGAAGGGGTTCCCGGAGGCAGTGAGGACCAGCATGACTTTTCCCCCCTGGCTCCTTTGCTGTGGGAGCAGCGGCTGGACGTTTGCGTTTTTTGCTCCGGAGTGTGCCGAGAGTGAAAAATGGCGGTTTTGAGGTTCTAGTCCACAGGAAAGCAGAGAGGTCCAAAAGGTGTGGGGCATTTGAAGGGGTTCCCGGAGGCAGTGAGGACCAGCATGACTTTTCCCCCCTGGCTCCTTTGCTGTGGGAGCAGCGGCTGGACGTTTGTGTTTTTTGCTCCGGAGTGTGCCAAGAGTGAAAAATGGCGGTTTTGAGGTTCTAGTCCACAGGAAAGCAGAGAGGTCCAAAAGGTGTGGGGCATTTGAAGGGGTTCCCGGAGGCAGTGAGGACCAGCATGACTTTTCCCCCCTGGCTCCTTTGCTGTGGGAGCAGCGGCTGGACGTTTGCGTTTTTTGCTCCGGAGTGTGCCGAGAGTGAAAAATGGCGGTTTTGAGGTTATAGTCCACAGGAAAGCAGAGATGTCCAAAAGGTGTGGGGCATTTGAAGGGGTTCCCGGAGGCAGTGAGGACCAGCATGACTTTTCCCCCCTGGCTCCTTTGCTGTGGGAGCAGCGGCTGGACGTTTGCATTTTTTGCTCCGGAGTGTGCCGAGAGTGAAAAATGGCGGTTTTGAGGTTCTAGTCCACAGGAAAGCAGAGAGGTCCAAAAGGTGTGGGGCATTTGAAGGGGTTCCCGGAGGCAGTGAGGACCAGCATGACTTTTCCCCCCTGGCTCCTTTGCTGTGGGAGCAGCGGCTGGACGTTTGCGTTTTTTGCTCCGGAGTGTGCCGAGAGTGAAAAATGGCGGTTTTGAGGTTATAGTCCACAGGAAAGCAGAGAGGTCCAAAAGGTGTGGGGCATTTGAAGGGGTTCCCGGAGGCAGTGAGGACCAGCATGACTTTTCCCCCCTGGCTCCTTTGCTGTGGGAGCAGCGGCTGGACGTTTGCGTTTTTTGCTCCGGAGTGTGCCGAGAGTGAAAAATGGTGCTTTTGAGGTTCTAGTCCACAGGAAAGCAGAGAGGTCCAAAAGGTGTGGGGCATTTGAAGGGGTTCCCGGAGGCAGTGAGGACCAGCATGAATTTTCCCCCCTGGCTCCTTTGCTGTGGGAGCAGCGGCTGGACGTTTGCATTTTTTGCTCCGGAGTGTGCAGAGAGTGAAAAATGGTGCTTTTGAGGTTCTAGTCCACAGGAAAGCAGAGAGGTCCAAAAGGTGTGGGGCATTTGAAGGGGTTCCCGGAGGCAGTGAGGACCAGCATGACTTTTCCCCCCTGGCTCCTTTGCTGTGGGAGCAGCGGCTGGACGTTTGCGTTTTTTGCTCCGGAGTGTGCCGAGAGTGAAAAATGGCGGTTTTGAGGTTATAGTCCACAGGAAAGCAGAGATGTCCAAAAGGTGTGGGGCATTTGAAGGGGTTCCCGGAGGCAGTGAGGACCAGCATGACTTTTCCCCCCTGGCTCCTTTGCTGTGGGAGCAGCGGCTGGACGTTTGCGTTTTTGCTCCGGAGGCTGACGAGAGTGAAAAATGACGGTTTTGAGGTTATAGTCCACAGGAAAGCAGAGAGGTCCAAAAGGTGTGGGGCATTTGAAGGGGTTCCCGGAGGCAGTGAGGACCAGCATGACTTTTCCCCCCTGGCTCCTTTGCTGTGGGAGCAGCGGCTAAACATTTGCGTTTTTTACTCCAGAGCCAGACGAAAGTGAAAACTGGCGGTTTTGAGGTTCTAGTCCACAGGAAAGCAGAGAGGTCCAAAAGGTGTGGGGCATTTGAAGGGGTTCCCGGAGGCAGTGAGGACCAGCATGACTTTTCCCCCCTGGCTCCTTTGCTGTGGGAGCAGCGGCTGGACGTTTGCGTTTTTTGCTGCGGAGTGTGCCGAGAGTGAAAAATGGCGGTTTTGAGGTTCTAGTCCACAGGAAAGCAGAGAGGTCCAAAAGGTGTGGGGCATTTGAAGGGGTTCCCGGAGGCAGTGAGGACCAGCATGACTTTTCCCCCCTGGCTCCTTTGCTGTGGGAGCAGCGGCTGGACGTTTGCGTTTTTTGCTCCGGAGTGTGCCGAGAGTGAAAAATGGTGCTTTTGAGGTTCTAGTCCACAGGAAAGCAGAGAGGTCCAAAAGGTGTGGGGCATTTGAAGGGGTTCCCGGAGGCAGTGAGGACCAGCATGAATTTTCCCCCCTGGCTCCTTTGCTGTGGGAGCAGCGGCTGGACGTTTGCATTTTTTGCTCCGGAGTGTGCAGAGAGTGAAAAATGGTGCTTTTGAGGTTCTAGTCCACAGGAAAGCAGAGAGGTCCAAAAGGTGTGGGGCATTTGAAGGGGTTCCCGGAGGCAGTGAGGACCAGCATGACTTTTCCCCCCTGGCTCCTTTGCTGTGGGAGCAGCGGCTGGACGTTTGCGTTTTTTGCTCCGGAGTGTGCCGAGAGTGAAAAATGGCGGTTTTGAGGTTCTAGTCCACAGGAAAGCAGAGAGGTCCAAAAGGTGTGGGGCATTTGAAGGGGTTCCCGGAGGCAGTGAGGACCAGCATGACTTTTCCCCCCTGGCTCCTTTGCTGTGGGAGCAGCGGCTGGACGTTTGCGTTTTTGCTCCGGAGGCTGACGAGAGTGAAAAATGACGGTTTTGAGGTTATAGTCCACAGGAAAGCAGAGAGGTCCAAAAGGTGTGGGGCATTTGAAGGGGTTCCCGGAGGCAGTGAGGACCAGCATGACTTTTCCCCCCTGGCTCCTTTGCTGTGGGAGCAGCGGCTAAACATTTGCGTTTTTTACTCCAGAGCCAGACGAAAGTGAAAACTGGCGGTTTTGAGGTTCTAGTCCACAGGAAAGCAGAGAGGTCCAAAAGGTGTGGGGCATTTGAAGGGGTTCCCGGAGGCAGTGAGGACCAGCATGACTTTTCCCCCCTGGCTCCTTTGCTGTGGGAGCAGCGGCTGGACGTTTGCGTTTTTTGCTGCGGAGTGTGCCGAGAGTGAAAAATGGCGGTTTTGAGGTTCTAGTCCACAGGAAAGCAGAGAGGTCCAAAAGGTGTGGGGCATTTGAAGGGGTTCCCGGAGGCAGTGAGGACCAGCATGACTTTTCCCCCCTGGCTCCTTTGCTGTGGGAGCAGCGGCTGGACGTTTGTGTTTTATGCTCCGGAGTGTGCAGAGAGTGAAAAATGGCGGTTTTGAGGTTCTAGTCCACAGGAAAGCAGAGAGGTCCAAAAGGTGTGGGGCATTTGAAGGGGTTCCCGGAGGCAGTGAGGACCAGCATGACTTTTCCCCCCTGGCTCCTTTGCTGTGGGAGCAGCGGCTGGACATTTGCGTTTTTTGCTCCGGAGTGTGCCGAGAGTGAAAAATAGTGCTTTTGAGGTTCTAGTCCACAGGAAAGCAGAGAGGTCCAAAAGGTGTGGGGCATTTGAAGGGGTTCCCGGAGGCAGTGAGGACCAGCATGACTTTTCCCCCCTGGCTCCTTTGCTGTGGGAGCAGCGGCTGGACGTTTGCGTTTTTTGCTCCGGAGTGTGCCGAGAGTGAAAAATGGCGGTTTTGAGGTTATAGTCCACAGGAAAGCAGAGAGGTCCAAAAGGTGTGGGGCATTTGAAGGGGTTCCCGGAGGCAGTGAGGACCAGCATGACTTTTCCCCCCTGGCTCCTTTGCTGTGGGAGCAGCGGCTGGACGTTTGCGTTTTTTGCTCCGGAGTGCGCCGAGAGTGAAAAATAGTTCTTTTGATGTTATCGTCCACAGGAAAGCAGAGAGGTCCAAAAGGTGTGGGGCATTTGAAGGGGTTCCCGGAGGCAGTGAGGACCAGCATGACTTTTCCCCCCTGGCTCCTTTGCTGTGGGAGCAGCGGCTGGACGTTTGCATTTTTTGCTCCGGAGTGTGCCGAGAGTGAAAAATGGCGGTTTTGAGGTTCTAGTCCACAGGAAAGCAGAGAGGTCCAAAAGGTGTGGGGCATTTGATGGGGTTCCCGGAGGCAGTGAGGACCAGCATGACTTTTCCCCCCTGGCTCCTTTGCTGTGAGAGCAGCGGCTAAACATTTGCGTTTTTTGCTCCAGAGCCTGACGAAAGTGAAAAATGGCGGTTTTGAGGTTCTAGTCCACAGGAAAGCAGAGAGGTCCAAAAGGTGTGGGGCATTTGAAGGGGTTCCCGGAGGCAGTGAGGACCAGCATGACTTTTCCCCCCTGGCTCCTTTGCTGTGGGAGCAGCGGCTGGACGTTTGCGTTTTTTGCTCCGGAGTGTGCCGAGAGTGAAAAATGGCGGTTTTGAGGTTCTAGTCCACAGGAAAGCAGAGAGGTCCAAAAGGTGTGGGGCATTTGAAGGGGTTCCCGGAGGCAGTGAGGACCAGCATGACTTTTCCCCCCTGGCTCCTTTGCTGTGGGAGCAGCGGCTGGACGTTTGCATTTTTTGCTCCGGAGTGTGCCGAGAGTGAAAAATGGCGGTTTTGAGGTTCTAGTCCACAGGAAAGCAGAGAGGTCCAAAAGGTATGGGGCATTTGAAGGGGTTCCCGGAGGCAGTGAGGACCAGCATGACTTTTCCCCCCTGGCTCCTTTGCTGTGGGAGCAGCGGCTGGACGTTTTTGATTTTTGCTCCGGAGTGTGCCGAGAGTGAAAAATAGTTCTTTTGAGGTTATAGTCCACAGGAAAGCAGAGAGGTCCAAAAGGTGTGGGGCATTTGAAGGGGTTCCCGGAGGCAGTGAGGACCAGCATGACTTTTCCCCCCTGGCTCCTTTGCTGTGGGAGCAGCGGCTGGACGTTTGCGATTTTTGCTTTGGAGTGTGCAGAGAGTGAAAAATGGTGCTTTTGAGGTTCTAGTCCACAGGAAAGCAGAGAGGTCCAAAAGGTGTGGGGCATTTGAAGGGGTTCCCGGAGGCAGTGAGGACCAGCATGACTTTTCCCCCCTGGCTCCTTTGCTGTGGGAGCAGCGGCTGGACGTTTGCGTTTTTTGCTCCGGAGTGCGCCGAGAGTGAAAAATAGTTCTTTTGATGTTATAGTCCACAGGAAAGCAGAGAGGTCCAAAAGGTGTGGGGCATTTGAAGGGGTTCCCGGAGGCAGTGAGGACCAGCATGACTTTTCCCCCCTGGCTCCTTTGCTGTGGGAGCAGCGGCTGGACGTTTGCATTTTTTGCTCCAGAGTGTGCCGAGAGTGAAAAATGGCGGTTTTGAGGTTATAGTCCACAGGAAAGCAGAGAGGTCCAAAAGGTGTGGGGCATTTGAAGGGGTTCCCAGAGGCAGTGAGGACCAGCATGACTTTTCCTCCCTGGCTCCTTTGCTGTGGGAGCAGCGGCTAAACGTTTGCGTTTTTTGCTCCAGAGCCTGACGAAAGTGAAAAATGGCGGTTTTGAGGTTCTAGTCCACAGGAAAGCAGAGAGGTCCAAAAGGTGTGGGGCATTTGAAGGGGTTCCCGGAGGCAGTGAGGACCAGCATGACTTTTCCCCCCTGGCTCCTTTGCTGTGGGAGCAGCGGCTGGACGTTTGCATTTTTTGCTCCGGAGTGTGCCGAGAGTGAAAAATGGCGGTTTTGAGGTTCTAGTCCACAGGAAAGCAGAGAGGTCCAAAAGGTGTGGGGCATTTGAAGGGGTTCCCAGAGGCAGTGAGGACCAGCATGAATTTTCCCCCCTGGCTCCTTTGCTGTGGGAGCAGCGGCTGGACGTTTGCATTTTTTGCTCCGGAGTGTGCAGAGAGTGAAAAATGGTGCTTTTGAGGTTCTAGTCCACAGGAAAGCAGAGAGGTCCAAAAGGTGTGGGGCATTTGAAGGGGTTCCCGGAGGCAGTGAGGACCAGCATGACTTTTCCCCCCTGGCTCCTTTGCTGTGGGAGCAGCGGCTGGACGTTTGCGTTTTTTGCTCCGGAGTGTGCCGAGAGTGAAAAATGGCGGTTTTGAGGTTCTAGTCCACAGGAAAGCAGAGAGGTCCAAAAGGTGTGGGGCATTTGAAGGGGTTCCCGGAGGCAGTGAGGACCAGCATGACTTTTCCCCCCTGGCTCCTTTGCTGTGGGAGCAGCGGCTGGACGTTTGCGTTTTTTGCTCCGGAGTGTGCCGAGAGTGAAAAATGGCGGTTTTGAGGTTCTAGTCCACAGGAAAGCAGAGAGGTCCAAAAGGTGTGGGGCATTTGAAGGGGTTCCCGGAGGCAGTGAGGACCAGCATGACTTTTCCCCCTTGGCTCCTTTGCTGTGGGAGCAGCGGCTGGACGTTTGCGTTTTTTGCTCCGGAGTGTGCCGAGAGTGAAAAATGGCGGTTTTGAGGTTCTAGTCCACAGGAAAGCAGAGAGGTCCAAAAGGTGTGGGGCATTTGAAGGGGTTCCCGGAGGCAGTGAGGACCAGCATGACTTTTCCCCCCTGGCTCCTTTGCTGTGGGAGCAGCGGCTGGACGTTTGCATTTTTTGCTCCGGAGTGTGCCGAGAGTGAAAAATGGCGGTTTTGAGGTTCTAGTCCACAGGAAAGCAGAGAGGTCCAAAAGGTGTGGGGCATTTGAAGGGGTTCCCGGAGGCAGTGAGGACCAGCATGACTTTTCCCCCCTGGCTCCTTTGCTGTGGGAGCAGCGGCTGGACGTTTGCGTTTTTTGCTCCGGAGTGCGCCGAGATTGAAAAATAGTGCTTTTGAGGTTCTAGTCCACAGGAAAGCAGAGAGGTCCAAAAGGTGTGGGGCATTTGAAGGGGTTCCCGGAGGCAGTGAGGACCAGCATGACTTTTCCCCCCTGGCTCCTTTGCTGTGGGAGCAGCGGCTGGACGTTTGCATTTTTTGCTCCGGAGTGTGCCGAGAGTGAAAAATGGCGGTTTTGAGGTTCTAGTCCACAGGAAAGCAGAGAGGTCCAAAAGGTGTGGGGCATTTGAAGGGGTTCCCGGAGGCAGTGAGGACCAGCATGACTTTTCCCCCCTGGCTCCTTTGCTGTGGGAGCAGCGGCTAAACGTTTGCGTTTTTTGTACCAGAGCCTGACGAAAGTGAAAAATGGCGGTTTTGAGGTTCTAGTCCACAGGAAAGCAGAGAGGTCCAAAAGGTGTGGGGCATTTGAAGGGGTTCCCGGAGGCAGTGAGGACCAGCATGACTTTTCCCCCCTGGCTCCTTTGCTGTGGGAGCAGCGGCTGGACGTTTGCGTTTTTTGCTCCGGAGTGTGCCGAGAGTGAAAAATGGCGGTTTTGAGGTTCTAGTCCACAGGAAAGCAGAGAGGTCCAAAAGGTGTGGGGCATTTGAAGGGGTTCCCGGAGGCAGTGAGGACCAGCATGACTTTTCCCCCCTGGCTCCTTTGCTGTGGGAGCAGCGGCTGGACGTTTGCGTTTTTTGCTCCGGAGTGTGCCGAGAGTGAAAAAATGGCGGTTTTGAGGTTCTAGTCCACAGGAAAGCAGAGAGGTCCAAAAGGTGTGGGGCATTTGAAGGGGTTCCCGGAGGCAGTGAGGACCAGCATGACTTTTCCCCCCTGGCTCCTTTGCTGTGGGAGCAGCGGCTGGACGTTTGCGTTTTTTGCTCCGGAGTGTGCCGAGAGTGAAAAATGGCGGTTTTGAGGTTCTAGTCCACAGGAAAGCAGAGAGGTCCAAAAGGTGTGGGGCATTTGAAGGGGTTCCCGGAGGCAGTGAGGACCAGCATGACTTTTCCCCCCTGGCTCCTTTGCTGTGGGAGCAGCGGCTGGACGTTTGCGTTTTTTGCTCCGGAGTGTGCCGAGAGTGAAAAATAGTTCTTTTGAGGTTCTAGTCCACAGGAAAGCAGAGAGGTCCAAAAGGTGTGGGGCATTTGAAGGGGTTCCCGGAGGCAGTGAGGACCAGCATGACTTTTCCCCCCTGGCTCCTTTGCTGTGGGAGCAGCGGCTGGACGTTTGCATTTTTTGCTCCGGAGTGTGCCGAGAGTGAAAAATGGCGGTTTTGAGGTTATACTCCACAGGAAAGCAGAGAGGTCCAAAAGGTGTGGGGCATTTGAAGGGGTTCCCAGAGGCAGTGAGGACCAGCATGACTTTTCCCCCCTGGCTCCTTTGCTGTGGGAGCAGCGGCTGGACGTTTGCGTTTTTTGCTCCGGAGTGTGCCAAGAGTGAAAAATGGCGGTTTTGAGGTTATAGTCCACAGGAAAGCAGAGAGGTCCAAAAGGTGTGGGGCATTTGAAGGGGTTCCCGGAGGCAGTGAGGACCAGCATGACTTTTCCCCCCTGGCTCCTTTGCTGTGGGAGCAGCGGCTGGACGTTTGCGTTTTTTGTTTCGGAGTGTGCCGAGAGTGAAAAATGCTGGTTTTGAGGTTCTAGTCCACAGGAAAGCAGAGAGGTCCAAAAGGTGTGGGGCATTTGAAGGGGTTCCCGGAGGCAGTGAGGACCAGCATGACTTTTCCCCCCTGGCTCCTTTGCTGTGGGAGCAGCGGCTGGACGTTTGCGTTTTTTGCTCCGGAGTGTGCCGAGAGTGAAAAATGGCGGTTTTGAGGTTCTAGTCCACAGGAAAGCAGAGAGGTCCAAAAGGTGTGGGGCATTTGAAGGGGTTCCCGGAGGCAGTGAGGACCAGCATGACTTTTCCCCCCTGGCTCCTTTGCTGTGGGAGCAGCGGCTGGACGTTTGCGTTTTTTGCTCCGGAGTGCGCCGAGATTGAAAAATAGTGCTTTTGAGGTTCTAGTCCACAGGAAAGCAGAGAGGTCCAAAAGGTGTGGGGCATTTGAAGGGGTTCCCGGAGGCAGTGAGGACCAGCATGACTTTTCCCCCCTGGCTCCTTTGCTGTGGGAGCAGCGGCTAAACGTTTGCGTTTTTTGTACCAGAGCCTGACGAAAGTGAAAAATGGCGGTTTTGAGGTTCTAGTCCACAGGAAAGCAGAGAGGTCCAAAAGGTGTGGGGCATTTGAAGGGGTTCCCGGAGGCAGTGAGGACCAGCATGACTTTTCCCCCCTGGCTCCTTTGCTGTGGGAGCAGCGGCTGGACGTTTGCGTTTTTTGCTCCGGAGTGTGCCGAGAGTGAAAAATGGCGGTTTTGAGGTTCTAGTCCACAGGAAAGCAGAGAGGTCCAAAAGGTGTGGGGCATTTGAAGGGGTTCCCGGAGGCAGTGAGGACCAGCATGACTTTTCCCCCCTGGCTCCTTTGCTGTGGGAGCAGCGGCTGGACGTTTGCGTTTTTTGCTCCGGAGTGTGCCGAGAGTGAAAAATGAAGGTTTTGAGGTTCTAGTCCACAGGAAAGCAGAGAGGTCCAAAAGGTGTGGGGCATTTGAAGGGGTTCCCGGAGGCAGTGAGGACCAGCATGACTTTTCCCCCCTGGCTCCTTTGCTGTGGGAGCAGCGGCTGGACGTTTGCGTTTTTTGCTCCGGAGTGTGCCGAGAGTGAAAAATGGCGGTTTTGAGGTTCTAGTCCACAGGAAAGCAGAGAGGTCCAAAAGGTGTGGGGCATTTGAAGGGGTTCCCGGAGGCAGTGAGGACCAGCATGACTTTTCCCCCCTGGCTCCTTTGCTGTGGGAGCAGCGGCTGGACGTTTGCGTTTTTTGCTCCGGAGTGTGCCGAGAGTGAAAAATAGTTCTTTTGAGGTTCTAGTCCACAGGAAAGCAGAGAGGTCCAAAAGGTGTGGGGCATTTGAAGGGGTTCCCGGAGGCAGTGAGGACCAGCATGACTTTTCCCCCCTGGCTCCTTTGCTGTGGGAGCAGCGGCTGGACGTTTGCATTTTTTGCTCCGGAGTGTGCCGAGAGTGAAAAATGGCGGTTTTGAGGTTATACTCCACAGGAAAGCAGAGAGGTCCAAAAGGTGTGGGGCATTTGAAGGGGTTCCCAGAGGCAGTGAGGACCAGCATGACTTTTCCCCCCTGGCTCCTTTGCTGTGGGAGCAGCGGCTGGACGTTTGCGTTTTTTGCTCCGGAGTGTGCCAAGAGTGAAAAATGGCGGTTTTGAGGTTATAGTCCACAGGAAAGCAGAGAGGTCCAAAAGGTGTGGGGCATTTGAAGGGGTTCCCGGAGGCAGTGAGGACCAGCATGACTTTTCCCCCCTGGCTCCTTTGCTGTGGGAGCAGCGGCTGGACGTTTGCGTTTTTTGTTTCGGAGTGTGCCGAGAGTGAAAAATGCTGGTTTTGAGGTTCTAGTCCACAGGAAAGCAGAGAGGTCCAAAAGGTGTGGGGCATTTGAAGGGGTTCCCGGAGGCAGTGAGGACCAGCATGACTTTTCCCCCCTGGCTCCTTTGCTGTGGGAGCAGCGGCTGGACGTTTGCGTTTTTTGCTCCGGAGTGTGCCGAGAGTGAAAAATGGCGGTTTTGAGGTTCTAGTCCACAGGAAAGCAGAGAGGTCCAAAAGGTGTGGGGCATTTGAAGGGGTTCCCGGAGGCAGTGAGGACCAGCATGACTTTTCCCCCCTGGCTCCTTTGCTGTGGGAGCAGCGGCTGGACGTTTGCGTTTTTTGCTCCGGAGTGCGCCGAGATTGAAAAATAGTGCTTTTGAGGTTCTAGTCCACAGGAAAGCAGAGAGGTCCAAAAGGTGTGGGGCATTTGAAGGGGTTCCCGGAGGCAGTGAGGACCAGCATGACTTTTCCCCCCTGGCTCCTTTGCTGTGGGAGCAGCGGCTGGATGTTTGCATTTTTTGCTCCGGAGTGTGCCGAGAGTGAAAAATGGCGGTTTTGAGGTTCTAGTCCACAGGAAAGCAGAGAGGTCCAAAAGGTGTGGGGCATTTGAAGGGGTTCCCGGAGGCAGTGAGGACCAGCATGACTTTTCCCCCCTGGCTCCTTTGCTGTGGGAGCAGCGGCTGGACGTTTGCGTTTTTTGTTTCGGAGTGTGCCGAGAGTGAAAAATGGCGGTTTTGAGGTTCTAGTCCACAGGAAAGCAGAGAGGTCCAAAAGGTGTGGGGCATTTGAAGGGGTTCCCGGAGGCAGTGAGGACCAGCATGACTTTTCCCCCCTGGCTCCTTTGCTGTGGGAGCAGCGGCTGGACGTTTGCGTTTTTTGCTCCGGAGTGTGCCGAGAGTGAAAAATGGTGCTTTTGAGGTTCTAGTCCACAGGAAAGCAGAGAGGTCCAAAAGGTGTGGGGCATTTGAAGGGGTTCCCGGAGGCAGTGAGGACCAGCATGACTTTTCCCCCCTGGCTCCTTTGCTGTGGGAGCAGCGGCTGGACGTTTGCGTTTTTTGCTCCGGAGTGTGCCGAGAGTGAAAAATGGCGGTTTTGAGGTTCTAGTCCACAGGAAAGCAGAGAGGTCCAAAAGGTGTGGGGCATTTGAAGGGGTTCCCGGAGGCAGTGAGGACCAGCATGACTTTTCCCCCCTGGCTCCTTTGCTGTGGGAGCAGCGGCTGGACGTTTGCGTTTTTTGCTCCGGAGTGTGCCGAGAGTGAAAAATGGTGCTTTTGAGGTTCTAGCCCACAGGAAAGCAGAGAGGTCCAAAAGGTGTGGGGCATTTGAAGGGGTTCCCGGAGGCAGTGAGGACCAGCATGACTTTTCCCCCCTGGCTCCTTTGCTGTGGGAGCAGCGGCTGGACGTTTGCGTTTTTTGCTCCAGAGTGTGCCGAGAGTGAAAAATGGCGGTTTTGAGGTTCTAGTCCACAGGAAAGCAGAGAGGTCCAAAAGGTGTGGGGCATTTGAAGGGGTTCCCGGAGGCAGTGAGGACCAGCATGACTTTTCCCCCCTGGCTCCTTTGCTGTGGGAGCAGCGGCTGGACGTTTGCGTTTTTTGCTCCGGAGTGTGCCGAGAGTGAAAAATGGCGGTTTTGAGGTTCTAGTCCACAGGAAAGCAGAGAGGTCCAAAAGGTGTGGGGCATTTGAAGGGGTTCCCGGAGGCAGTGAGGACCAGCATGACTTTTTCCCCCTGGCTCCTTTGCTGTGGGAGCAGCGGCTGGACGTTTGCGTTTTTTGCTCCGGAGTGTGCCGAGAGTGAAAAATGGCGGTTTTGAGGTTCTAGTCCACAGGAAAGCAGAGAGGTCCAAAAGGTGTGGGGCATTTGAAGGGGTTCCCGGAGGCAGTGAGGACCAGCATGACTTTTCCCCCCTGGCTCCTTTGCTGTGGGAGCAGTGGCTGGACATTTGCGTTTTTTGCTCCGGAGTGTGCCGAGAGTAAAAAATGGCGGTTTTGAGGTTCTAGTCCACAGGAAAGCAGAGACGTCCAAAAGGTGTGGGGCATTTGAAGGGGTTCCCGGAGGCAGTGAGGACCAGCATGACTTTTCCCCCCTGGCTCCTTTGCTGTGGGAGCAGCGGCTGGACGTTTGCGTTTTTTGCTGCGGAGTGTGCCGAGAGTGAAAAATGGCGGTTTTGAGGTTCTAGTCCACAGGAAAGCAGAGAGGTCCAAAAGGTGTGGGGCATTTGAAGGGGTTCCCGGAGGCAGTGAGGACCAGCATGACTTTTCCCCCCTGGCTCCTTTGCTGTGGGAGCAGCGGCTGGACGTTTGCGTTTTTTGCTGCGGAGTGTGCCGAGAGTGAAAAATGGCGGTTTTGAGGTTCTAGTCCACAGGAAAGCAGAGAGGTCCAAAAGGTGTGGGGCATTTGAAGGGGTTCCCGGAGGCAGTGAGGACCAGCATGACTTTTCCCCCCTGGCTCCTTTGCTGTGGGAGCAGCGGCTGGACGTTTGCGTTTTTTGCTCCGGAGTGTGCCGAGAGTGAAAAATAGTTCTTTTGAGGTTCTAGTCCACAGGAAAGCAGAGAGGTCCAAAAGGTGTGGGGCATTTGAAGGGGTTCCCGGAGGCAGTGAGGACCAGCATGACTTTTCCTCCCTGGCTCCTTTGCTGTGGGAGCAGCGGCTGGACGTTTGCATTTTTTGCTCCGGAGTGTGCCGAGAGAGAAAAATGGCGGTTTTGAGGTTCTAGTCCACAGGAAAGCAGAGAGGTCCAAAAGGTGTGGGGCATTTGAAGGGGTTCCCAGAGGCAGTGAGGACCAGCATGACTTTTCCCCCCTGGCTCCTTTGCTGTGGGAGCAGCGGCTAAACGTTTGCGTTTTTTGCTCCAGAGCCTGACGAAAGTGAAAAATGGCGGTTTTGAGGTTCTAGTCCACAGGAAAGCAGAGAGGTCCAAAAGGTGTGGGGCATTTGAAGGGGTTCCCGGAGGCAGTGAGGACCAGCATGACTTTTCCCCCCTGGCTCCTTTGCTGTGGGAGCAGCGGCTGGACGTTTGCGTTTTTTGCTCCGGAGTGTGCCGAGAGTGAAAAATGGTGCTTTTGAGGTTCTAGTCCACAGGAAAGCAGAGAGGTCCAAAAGGTGTGGGGCATTTGAAGGGGTTCCCGGAGGCAGTGAGGACCAGCATGACTTTTCCCCCCTGGCTCCTTTGCTGTGGGAGCAGCGGCTGGACGTTTGCGTTTTTTGCTCCGGAGTGTGCCGAGAGTGAAAAATGGTGCTTTTGAGGTTCTAGTCCACAGGAAAGCAGAGAGGTCCAAAAGGTGTGGGGCATTTGAAGGGGTTCCCAGAGGCAGTGAGGACCAGCATGACTTTTCCCCCCTGGCTCCTTTGCTGTGGGAGCAGCGGCTAAACGTTTGCGTTTTTTGCTCCAGAGCCTGACGAAAGTGAAAAATGGCGGTTTTGAGGTTCTAGTCCACAGGAAAGCAGAGAGGTCCAAAAGGTGTGGGGCATTTGAAGGGGTTCCCGGAGGCAGTGAGGACCAGCATGACTTTTCCCCCCTGGCTCCTTTGCTGTGGGAGCAGCGGCTGGACGTTTGCGTTTTTTGCTCCGGAGTGTGCCGAGAGTGAAAAATGGTGCTTTTGAGGTTCTAGTCCACAGGAAAGCAGAGAGGTCCAAAAGGTGTGGGGCATTTGAAGGGGTTCCCGGAGGCAGTGAGGACCAGCATGACTTTTCCCCCCTGGCTCCTTTGCTGTGGGAGCAGCGGCTGGACGTTTGCGTTTTTTGCTCCGGAGTGTGCCGAGAGTGAAAAATGGTGCTTTTGAGGTTCTAGTCCACAGGAAAGCAGAGAGGTCCAAAAGGTGTGGGGCATTTGAAGGGGTTCCCGGAGGCAGTGAGGACCAGCATGACTTTTCCCCCCTGGCTCCTTTGCTGTGGGAGCAGCGGCTGGACGTTTGCGTTTTTTGCTCCGGAGTGTGCCGAGAGTGAAAAATGGCGGTTTTGAGGTTCTAGTCCACAGGAAAGCAGAGAGGTCCAAAAGGTGTGGGGCATTTGAAGGGGTTCCCGGAGGCAGTGAGGACCAGCATGACTTTTCCCCCCTGGCTCCTTTGCTGTGGGAGCAGCGGCTGGACGTTTGCGTTTTTTGCTCCGGAGTGCGCCGAGAGTGAAAAATAGCGCTTTTGAGGTTCTAGTCCACAGGAAAGCAGAGAGGTCCAAAAGGTGTGGGGCATTTGAAGGGGTTCCCGGAGGCAGTGAGGACCAGCATGACTTTTCCCCCCTGGCTCCTTTGCTGTGGGAGCAGCGGCTGGACGTTTGCGTTTTTTGCTCCGGAGTGTACCGAGAGTGAAAAATAGTTCTTTTGAGGTTCTAGTCCACAGGAAAGCAGAGAGGTCCAAAAGGTGTGGGGCATTTGAAGGGGTTCCCGGAGGCAGTGAGGACCAGCATGACTTTTCCCCCCTGGCTCCTTTGCTGTGGGAGCAGCGGCTGGACGTTTGCGTTTTTTGCTCCGGAGTCTGCCGAGAGTGAAAAATGGCGGTTTTGAGGTTCTAGTCCACAGGAAAGCAGAGAGGTCCAAAAGGTGTGGGGCATTTGAAGGGGTTCCCGGAGGCAGTGAGGACCAGCATGACTTTTCCCCCCTGGCTCCTTTGCTGTGGGAGCAGCGGCTGGACGTTTGCGTTTTTTGCTGCGGAGTGTGCCGAGAGTGAAAAATGGCGGTTTTGAGGTTCTAGTCCACAGGAAAGCAGAGAGGTCCAAAAGGTGTGGGGCATTTGAAGGGGTTCCCGGAGGCAGTGAGGACCAGCATGACTTTTCCCCCCTGGCTCCTTTGCTGTGGGAGCAGCGGCTGGACGTTTGCGTTTTTTGCTCCGGAGTGTGCCGAGAGTGAAAAATGGTGCTTTTGAGGTTCTAGTCCACAGGAAAGCAGAGAGGTCCAAAAGGTGTGGGGCATTTGAAGGGGTTCCCGGAGGCAGTGAGGACCAGCATGACTTTTCCCCCCTGGCTCCTTTGCTGTGGGAGCAGCGGCTGGACGTTTGCGTTTTTTGCTCCGGAGTGTGCCGAGAGTGAAAAATGGCGGTTTTGAGGTTCTAGTCCACAGGAAAGCAGAGAGGTCCAAAAGGTGTGGGGCATTTGAAGGGGTTCCCGGAGGCAGTGAGGACCAGCATGACTTTTCCCCCCTGGCTCCTTTGCTGTGGGAGCAGCGGCTGGACGTTTGCGTTTTTTGCTCCGGAGTGCGCCGAGAGTGAAAAATAGCGCTTTTGAGGTTCTAGTCCACAGGAAAGCAGAGAGGTCCAAAAGGTGTGGGGCATTTGAAGGGGTTCCCGGAGGCAGTGAGGACCAGCATGACTTTTCCCCCCTGGCTCCTTTGCTGTGGGAGCAGCGGCTGGACGTTTGCGTTTTTTGCTGCGGAGTGTGCCGAGAGTGAAAAATGGCGGTTTTGAGGTTCTAGTCCACAGGAAAGCAGAGAGGTCCAAAAGGTGTGGGGCATTTGAAGGGGTTCCCGGAGGCAGTGAGGACCAGCATGACTTTTCCCCCCTGGCTCCTTTGCTGTGGGAGCAGCGGCTGGACGTTTGCGTTTTTTGCTCCGGAGTGTGCCGAGAGTGAAAAATGGTGCTTTTGAGGTTCTAGTCCACAGGAAAGCAGAGAGGTCCAAAAGGTGTGGGGCATTTGAAGGGGTTCCCGGAGGCAGTGAGGACCAGCATGACTTTTCCCCCCTGGCTCCTTTGCTGTGGGAGCAGCGGCTGGACGTTTGCGTTTTTTGCTCCGGAGTGTGCCGAGAGTGAAAAATGGTGCTTTTGAGGTTCTAGTCCACAGGAAAGCAGAGAGGTCCAAAAGGTGTGGGGCATTTGAAGGGGTTCCCGGAGGCAGTGAGGACCAGCATGACTTTTCCCCCCTGGCTCCTTTGCTGTGGGAGCAGCGGCTGGACGTTTGCGTTTTTTGCTCCGGAGTGTGCCGAGAGTGAAAAATGGCGGTTTTGAGGTTCTAGTCCACAGGAAAGCAGAGAGGTCCAAAAGGTGTGGGGCATTTGAAGGGGTTCCCGGAGGCAGTGAGGACCAGCATGACTTTTCCCCCCTGGCTCCTTTGCTGTGGGAGCAGCGGCTGGACGTTTGCGTTTTTTGCTCCGGAGTGCGCCGAGGGTGAAAAATAGTGCTTTTGAGGTTCTAGTCCACAGGAAAGCAGAGAGGTCCAAAAGGTGTGGGGCATTTGAAGGGGTTCCCGGAGGCAGTGAGGACCAGCATGACTTTTCCCCCCTGGCTCCTTTGCTGTGGGAGCAGCGGCTGGACGTTTGCGTTTTTTGCTCCGGAGTGTACCGAGAGTGAAAAATAGTGCCTTTGAGGTTCTAGTCCACAGGAAAGCAGAGAGGTCCAAAAGGTGTGGGGCATTTGAAGGGGTTCCCGGAGGCAGTGAGGACCAGCTTGACTTTTCCCCCCTGGCTCCTTTGCTGTGGGAGCAGCGGCTGGACGTTTGCGTTTTTTGCTCCGGAGTGTGCCGAGAGTGAAAAATGGCGGTTTTGAGGTTCTAGTCCACAGGAAAGCAGAGAGGTCCAAAAGGTGTGGGGCATTTGAAGGGGTTCCCGGAGGCAGTGAGGACCAGCATGACTTTTCCCCCCTGGCTCCTTTGCTGTGGGAGCAGCGGCCGGACGTTTGCGTTTTTTGCTCCGGAGTCTGACGAAAGTGAAAAATGGCGGTTTTGAGGTTAAAGTCCACAGGAAAGCAGAGAGGTCCAAAAGGTGTGGGGCATTTGAAGGGGTTCCCGGAGGCAGTGAGGACCAGCATGACTTTTCCCCCCTGGCTCCTTTGCTGTGGGAGCAGCGGCTGGACGTTTGCGTTTTTTACTCCGGAGTGTGCCGAGAGTGAAAAATGGCGGTTTTGAGGTTCTAGTCCACAGGAAAGCAGAGAGGTCCAAAAGGTGTGGGGCATTTGAAGGGGTTCCCGGAGGCAGTGAGGACCAGCATGACTTTTTCCCCCTGGCTCCTTTGCTGTGGGAGCAGCGGCTGGACGTTTGCGTTTTTTGCTCCGGAGTCTGACGAAATTGAAAAATGGCGGTTTTGAGGTTAAAGTCCACAGGAAAGCAGAGATATCCAAAAGGTGTGGGGCATTTGAAGGGGTTCCCGGAGGCAGTGAGGACCAGCATGACTTTTCCCCCCTGGCTCCTTTGCTGTGAGAGCAGCGGCTGGACGTTTGCGTTTTTTGCTCCGGAGTGTGCCGAGAGTGAAAAATGGCGGTTTTGAGGTTCTAGTCCACAGGAAAGCAGAGAGGTCCAAAAGGTGTGGGGCATTTGAAGGGGTTCCCGGAGGCAGTGAGGACCAGCATGACTTTTCCCCCCTGGCTCCTTTGCTGTGGGAGCAGCGGCTGGACGTTTGCGTTTTTTGCTCCGGAGTGTGCCGAGAGTGAAAAATGGCGGTTTTGAGGTTCTAGTCCACAGGAAAGCAGAGAGGTCCAAAAGGTGTGGGGCATTTGAAGGGGTTCCCGGAGGCAGTGAGGACCAGCATGACTTTTCCCCCCTGGCTCCTTTGCTGTGGGAGCAGCGGCTGGACGTTTGCGTTTTTTGCTCCGGAGGCTGACGAGAGTGAAAAATGACGGTTTTGAGGTTATAGTCCACAGGAAAGCAGAGAGGTCCAAAAGGTGTGGGGCATTTGAAGGGGTTCCCGGAGGCAGTGAGGACCAGCATGACTTTTCCCCCCTGGCTCCTTTGCTGTGGGAGCAGCGGCTGGACGTTTGCGTTTTTTGCTGCGGAGTGTACCGAGCGTGAAAAATGGCGGTTTTGAGGTTCTAGTCCACAGGAAAGCAGAGAGGTCCAAAAGGTGTGGGGCATTTGAAGGGGTTCCCGCAGGCAGTGAGGACCAGCATGACTTTTCCCCCCTGGCTCCTTTGCTGTGGGAGCAGCGGCTGGACGTTTGCGTTTTTTGCTCCGGAGTGCGCCGAGAGTGAAAAATAGTGCTTTTGAGGTTCTAGTCCACAGGAAAGCAGAGAGGTCCAAAAGGTGTGGGGCATTTGAAGGGGTTCCCGGAGGCAGTGAGGACCAGCATGACTTTTCCCCCCTGGCTCCTTTGCTGTGGGAGCAGCGGCTGGACGTTTGCGTTTTTTGCTCCGGAGTGTGCCGAGAGTGAAAAATGCTGGTTTTGAGGATCTAGTCCACAGGAAAGCAGAGAGGTCCAAAAGGTGTGGGGCATTTGAAGGGGTTCCCGGAGGCAGTGAGGACCAGCATGACTTTTCCCCCCTGGCTCCTTTGCTGTGGGAGCAGTGGCTGGACATTTGCGTTTTTTGCTCCGGAGTGTGCCGAGAGTAAAAAATGGCGGTTTTGAGGTTATAGTCCACAGGAAAGCAGAGAGGTCCAAAAGGTGTGGGGCATTTGAAGGGGTTCCCGGAGGCAGTGAGGACCAGCATGACTTTTCCCCCCTGGCTCCTTTGCTGTGGGAGCAGCGGCTGGACGTTTGCGATTTTTGCTCCGGAGTGTGCAGAGAGTGAAAAATGGTGCTTTTGAGGTTATAGTCCACAGGAAAGCAGAGAGGTCCAAAAGGTGTGGGGCATTTGAAGGGGTTCCCGGAGGCAGTGAGGACCAGCATGACTTTTCCCCCCTGGCTCCTTTGCTGTGGGAGCAGCGGCCGGACGTTTGAGTTTTTTGCTCCGGAGTCTGACGAAAGTGAAAAATGGCGGTTTTGAGGTTAAAGTCCACAGGAAAGCAGAGAGGTCCAAAAGGTGTGGGGCATTTGAAGGGGTTCCCGGAGGCAGTGAGGACCAGCATGACTTTTCCCCCCTGGCTCCTTTGCTGTGGGAGCAGCGGCTGGACGTTTGCGTTTTTTGCTCCGGAGGCTGCCGAGAGTGAAAAATGGTGCTTTTGAGGTTCTAGTCCACAGGAAAGCAGAGAGGTCCAAAAGGTGTGGGGCATTTGAAGGGGTTCCCGGAGGCAGTGAGGACCAGCATGACTTTTCCCCGCTGGGGCCTTTGCTGTGGTAGCAGCGGCTGGACGTTTGCATTTTTTGCTCCGGAGGCTACTGAGGGTGAAAAATGGTGGTTTTGAACATGGAGTCCACAGGAAAGCAGAGAGGTCCAAAAGGTGTGGGGCATTTGAAGGGGTTCCCGGAGGCAGTGAGGACCAGCATGACTTTTTCCCCCTGGCTCCTTTGCTGTGGGAGCAGCGGCTGGACGTTTGCGTTTTTTGCTCCGGAGGCTGACGAAAGTGAAAAATGGCGGTTTTGAGGTTCTAGTCCACAGGAAAGCAGAGAGGTCCAAAAGGTGTGGGGCATTTGAAGGGGTTCCCGGAGGCAGTGAGGACCAGAATGACTTTTCCCCCCTGGCTCCTTTGCTGTGGGAGCAGCGGCTGGACGTTTGCGTTTTTTGCTCCGGAGTGCGCCGAGATTGAAAAATAGTGCTTTTGAGGTTCTAGTCCACAGGAAAGCAGAGAGGTCCAAAAGGTGTGGGGCATTTGAAGGGGTTCCCGGAGGCAGTGAGGACCAGCATGACTTTTCCCCCCTGGCTCCTTTGCTGTGGGAGCAGCGGCTGGACGTTTGCGTTTTTTGCTCCGGAGTGTGCCGAGAGTGAAAAATGGCGGTTTTGAGGTTCTAGTCCACAGGAAAGCAGAGAGGTCCAAAAGGTGTGGGGCATTTGAAGGGGTTCCCGGAGGCAGTGAGGACCAGCATGACTTTTCCCCCCTGGCTCCTTTGCTGTGGGAGCAGCGGCTAAACGTTTGCGTTTTTTGCTCCAGAGCCTGACGAAAGTGAAAAATGGCGGTTTTGAGGTTCTAGTCCACAGGAAAGCAGAGAGGTCCAAAAGGTGTGGGGCATTTGAAGGGGTTCCCGGAGGCAGTGAGGACCAGCATGACTTTTCCCCCCTGGCTCCTTTGCTGTGGGAGCAGCTGCTGGACGTTTGCGTTTTTTGCTCCGGAGTGTGCCGAGAGTGAAAAATGGTGCTTTTGAGGTTCTAGTCCACAGGAAAGCAGAGAGGTCCAAAAGGTGTGGGGCATTTGAAGGGGTTCCCGGAGGCAGTGAGGACCAGCATGACTTTTCCCCCCTGGCTCCTTTGCTGTGGGAGCAGCGGCTGGACGTTTGCGTTTTTTGCTCCGGAGTGTGCCGAGAGTGAAAAATGGTGCTTTTGAGGTTCTAGTCCACAGGAAAGCAGAGAGGTCCAAAAGGTGTGGGGCATTTGAAGGGGTTCCCGGAGGCAGTGAGGACCAGCATGACTTTTCCCCCCTGGCTCCTTTGCTGTGGGAGCAGCGGCTGGACGTTTGCGTTTTTTGCTCCGGAGTGCGCCGAGAGTGAAAAATAGCGCTTTTGAGGTTCTAGTCCACAGGAAAGCAGAGAGGTCCAAAAGGTGTGGGGCATTTGAAGGGGTTCCCGGAGGCAGTGAGGACCAGCATGACTTTTCCCCCCTGGCTCCTTTGCTGTGGGAGCAGCGGCTGGACGTTTGCGTTTTTTGCTCCGGAGTGTACCGAGAGTGAAAAATAGTGCTTTTGAGGTTCTAGTCCACAGGAAAGCAGAGAGGTCCAAAAGGTGTGGGGCATTTGAAGGGGTTCCCGGAGGCAGTGAGGACCAGCATGACTTTTCCCCCCTGGCTCCTTTGCTGTGGGAGCAGCGGCTGGACGTTTGCGTTTTTTGCTCCGGAGTGTGCCGAGAGTGAAAAATGGCGGTTTTGAGGTTCTAGTCCACAGGAAAGCAGAGAGGTCCAAAAGGTGTGGGGCATTTGAAGGGGTTCCCGGAGGCAGTGAGGACCAGCATGACTTTTCCCCCCTGGCTCCTTTGCTGTGGGAGCAGCGGCTGGACGTTTGCGTTTTTTGCTCCGGAGTGTGCCGAGAGTGAAAAATGGCGGTTTTGAGGTTCTAGTCCACAGGAAAGCAGAGAGGTCCAAAAGGTGTGGGGCATTTGAAGGGGTTCCCGGAGGCAGTGAGGACCAGCATGACTTTTCCCCCCTGGCTCCTTTGCTGTGGGAGCAGCGGCTGGACGTTTGCGTTTTTTGTTCCGGAGTGCGCCGAGGGTGAAAAATAGTGCTTTTGAGGTTTTAGTCCACAGGAAAGCAGAGAGGTCCAAAAGGTGTGGGGCATTTGAAGGGGTTCCCGGAGGCAGTGAGGACCAGCATGACTTTTCCCCCCTGGCTCCTTTGCTGTGGGAGCAGCGGCTGGACGTTTGCGTTTTTTGCTCCGGAGTGTACCGAGAGTGAAAAATAGTGCTTTTGAGGTTCTAGTCCACAGGAAAGCAGAGAGGTCCAAAAGGTGTGGGGCATTTGAAGGGGTTCCCGGAGGCAGTGAGGACCAGCTTGACTTTTCCCCCCTGGCTCCTTTGCTGTGGGAGCAGCGGCTGGACGTTTGCGTTTTTTGCTCCGGAGTGTGCCGAGAGTGAAAAATGGCGGTTTTGAGGTTCTAGTCCACAGGAAAGCAGAGAGGTCCAAAAGGTGTGGGGCATTTGAAGGGGTTCCCGGAGGCAGTGAGGACCAGCATGACTTTTCCCCCCTGGCTCCTTTGCTGTGGGAGCAGCGGCCGGACGTTTGCGTTTTTTGCTCCGGAGTCTGACGAAATTGAAAAATGGCGGTTTTGAGGTTAAAGTCCACAGGAAAGCAGAGAGGTCCAAAAGGTGTGGGGCATTTGAAGGGGTTCCCGGAGGCAGTGAGGACCAGCATGACTTTTCCCCCCTGGCTCCTTTGCTGTGGGAGCAGCGGCTGGACGTTTGCGTTTTTTACTCCGGAGTGTGCCGAGAGTGAAAAATGGCGGTTTTGAGGTTATAGTCCACAGGAAAGCAGAGAGGTCCAAAAGGTGTGGGGCATTTGAAGGGGTTCCCGGAGGCAGTGAGGACCAGCATGACTTTTTCCCCCTGGCTCCTTTGCTGTGGGAGCAGCAGCTGGACGTTTGCGTTTTTTGCTCCGGAGTCTGACGAAAGTGAAAAATGGCGGTTTTGAGGTTAAAGTCCACAGGAAAGCAGAGATATCCAAAAGGTGTGGGGCATTTGAAGGGGTTCCCGGAGGCAGTGAGGACCAGCATGACTTTTCCCCCCTGGCTCCTTTGCTGTGAGAGCAGCGGCTGGACGTTTGCGTTTTTTGCTCCGGAGTGTGCCGAGAGTGAAAAATGGCGGTTTTGAGGTTCTAGTCCACAGGAAAGCAGAGAGGTCCAAAAGGTGTGGGGCATTTGAAGGGGTTCCCGGAGGCAGTGAGGACCAGCATGACTTTTCCCCCCTGGCTCCTTTGCTGTGGGAGCAGCGGCTGGACGTTTGCGTTTTTTGCTCCGGAGTGTGCCGAGAGTGAAAAATGGCGGTTTTGAGGTTCTAGTCCACAGGAAAGCAGAGAGGTCCAAAAGGTGTGGGGCATTTGAAGGGGTTCCCGGAGGCAGTGAGGACCAGCATGACTTTTCCCCCCTGGCTCCTTTGCTGTGGGAGCAGCGGCTGGACGTTTGCGTTTTTTGCTCCGGAGGCTGACGAGAGTGAAAAATGACGGTTTTGAGGTTATAGTCCACAGGAAAGCAGAGAGGTCCAAAAGGTGTGGGGCATTTGAAGGGGTTCCCGGAGGCAGTGAGGACCAGCATGACTTTTCCCCCCTGGCTCCTTTGCTGTGGGAGCAGCGGCTGGACGTTTGCGTTTTTTGCTGCGGAGTGTACCGAGCGTGAAAAATGGCGGTTTTGAGGTTCTAGTCCACAGGAAAGCAGAGAGGTCCAAAAGGTGTGGGGCATTTGAAGGGGTTCCCGCAGGCAGTGAGGACCAGCATGACTTTTCCCCCCTGGCTCCTTTGCTGTGGGAGCAGCGGCTGGACGTTTGCGTTTTTTGCTCCGGAGTGCGCCGAGAGTGAAAAATAGTGCTTTTGAGGTTCTAGTCCACAGGAAAGCAGAGAGGTCCAAAAGGTGTGGGGCATTTGAAGGGGTTCCCGGAGGCAGTGAGGACCAGCATGACTTTTCCCCCCTGGCTCCTTTGCTGTGGGAGCAGCGGCTGGACGTTTGCGTTTTTTGCTCCGGAGTGTGCCGAGAGTGAAAAATGGCGGTTTTGAGGTTCTAGTCCACAGGAAAGCAGAGAGGTCCAAAAGGTGTGGGGCATTTGAAGGGGTTCCCGGAGGCAGTGAGGACCAGCATGACTTTTCCCCCCTGGCTCCTTTGCTGTGGGAGCAGCGGCTGGACGTTTGCGTTTTTTGCTGCGGAGTGTGCCGAGAGTGAAAAATGGCGGTTTTGAGGTTCTAGTCCACAGGAAAGCAGAGAGGTCCAAAAGGTGTGGGGCATTTGAAGGGGTTCCCGGAGGCAGTGAGGACCAGCATGACTTTTCCCCCCTGGCTCCTTTGCTGTGGGAGCAGCGGCTGGACGTTTGCGTTTTTTGCTCCGGAGTGTGCCGAGAGTGAAAAATAGTTCTTTTGAGGTTCTAGTCCACAGGAAAGCAGAGAGGTCCAAAAGGTGTGGGGCATTTGAAGGGGTTCCCGGAGGCAGTGAGGACCAGCATGACTTTTCCCCCCTGGCTCCTTTGCTGTGGGAGCAGCGGCTGGACGTTTGCATTTTTTGCTCCGGAGTGTGCCGAGAGTGAAAAATGGCGGTTTTGAGGTTCTAGTCCACAGGAAAGCAGAGAGGTCCAAAAGGTGTGGGGCATTTGAAGGGGTTCCCAGAGGCAATGAGGACCAGCATGACTTTTCCCCCCTGGCTCCTTTGCTGTGGGAGCAGCGGCTAAACGTTTGCGTTTTTTGCTCCAGAGCCTGACGAAAGTGAAAAATGGCGGTTTTGAGGTTCTAGTCCACAGGAAAGCAGAGAGGTCCAAAAGGTGTGGGGCATTTGAAGGGGTTCCCGGAGGCAGTGAGGACCAGCATGACTTTTCCCCCCTGGCTCCTTTGCTGTGGGAGCAGCTGCTGGACGTTTGCGTTTTTTGCTCCGGAGTGTGCCGAGAGTGAAAAATGGTGCTTTTGAGGTTCTAGTCCACAGGAAAGCAGAGAGGTCCAAAAGGTGTGGGGCATTTGAAGGGGTTCCCGGAGGCAGTGAGGACCAGCATGACTTTTCCCCCCTGGCTCCTTTGCTGTGGGAGCAGCGGCTGGACGTTTGCGTTTTTTGCTCCGGAGTGTGCCGAGATTGAAAAATGGTGCTTTTGAGGTTCTAGTCCACAGGAAAGCAGAGAGGTCCAAAAGGTGTGGGGCATTTGAAGGGGTTCCCGGAGGCAGTGAGGACCAGCATGACTTTTCCCCCCTGGCTCCTTTGCTGTGGGAGCAGCGGCTGGACGTTTGCGTTTTTTGCTCCGGAGTGCGCCGAGAGTGAAAAATAGCGCTTTTGAGGTTCTAGTCCACAGGAAAGCAGAGAGGTCCAAAAGGTGTGGGGCATTTGAAGGGGTTCCCGGAGGCAGTGAGGACCAGCATGACTTTTCCCCCCTGGCTCCTTTGCTGTGGGAGCAGCGGCTGGACGTTTGCGTTTTTTGCTCCGGAGTGTACCGAGAGTGAAAAATAGTGCTTTTGAGGTTCTAGTCCACAGGAAAGCAGAGAGGTCCAAAAGGTGTGGGGCATTTGAAGGGGTTCCCGGAGGCAGTGAGGACCAGCATGACTTTTCCCCCCTGGCTCCTTTGCTGTGGGAGCAGCGGCTGGACGTTTGCGTTTTTTGCTCCGGAGTGTGCCGAGAGTGAAAAATGGCGGTTTTGAGGTTCTAGTCCACAGGAAAGCAGAGAGGTCCAAAAGGTGTGGGGCATTTGAAGGGGTTCCCGGAGGCAGTGAGGACCAGCATGACTTTTCCCCCCTGGCTCCTTTGCTGTGGGAGCAGCGGCTGGACGTTTGCGTTTTTTGCTCCGGAGTGTGCCGAGAGTGAAAAATGGCGGTTTTGAGGTTCTAGTCCACAGGAAAGCAGAGAGGTCCAAAAGGTGTGGGGCATTTGAAGGGGTTCCCGGAGGCAGTGAGGACCAGCATGACTTTTCCCCCCTGGCTCCTTTGCTGTGGGAGCAGCGGCTGGACGTTTGCGTTTTTTGTTCCGGAGTGCGCCGAGGGTGAAAAATAGTGCTTTTGAGGTTCTAGTCCACAGGAAAGCAGAGAGGTCCAAAAGGTGTGGGGCATTTGAAGGGGTTCCCGGAGGCAGTGAGGACCAGCATGACTTTTCCCCCCTGGCTCCTTTGCTGTGGGAGCAGCGGCTGGACGTTTGCGTTTTTTGCTCCGGAGTGTACCGAGAGTGAAAAATAGTGCTTTTGAGGTTCTAGTCCACAGGAAAGCAGAGAGGTCCAAAAGGTGTGGGGCATTTGAAGGGGTTCCCGGAGGCAGTGAGGACCAGCTTGACTTTTCCCCCCTGGCTCCTTTGCTGTGGGAGCAGCGGCTGGACGTTTGCGTTTTTTGCTCCGGAGTGTGCCGAGAGTGAAAAATGGCGGTTTTGAGGTTCTAGTCCACAGGAAAGCAGAGAGGTCCAAAAGGTGTGGGGCATTTGAAGGGGTTCCCGGAGGCAGTGAGGACCAGCATGACTTTTCCCCCCTGGCTCCTTTGCTGTGGGAGCAGCGGCTGGACGTTTGCGTTTTTTGCTCCGGAGTGTGCCGAGAGTGAAAAATGGTGCTTTTGAGGTTCTAGTCCACAGGAAAGCAGAGAGGTCCAAAAGGTGTGGGGCATTTGAAGGGGTTCCCGGAGGCAGTGAGGACCAGCATGACTTTTCCCCCCTGGCTCCTTTGCTGTGGGAGCAGCGGCTGGACGTTTGCGTTTTTTACTCCGGAGTGTGCCGAGAGTGAAAAATGGCGGTTTTGAGGTTATAGTCCACAGGAAAGCAGAGAGGTCCAAAAGGTGTGGGGCATTTGAAGGGGTTCCCGGAGGCAGTGAGGACCAGCATGACTTTTTCCCCCTGGCTCCTTTGCTGTGGGAGCAGCGGCTGGACGTTTGCGTTTTTTGCTCCGGAGTCTGACGAAAGTGAAAAATGGCGGTTTTGAGGTTAAAGTCCACAGGAAAGCAGAGATATCCAAAAGGTGTGGGGCATTTGAAGGGGTTCCCGGAGGCAGTGAGGACCAGCATGACTTTTCCCCCCTGGCTCCTTTGCTGTGAGAGCAGCGGCTGGACGTTTGCGTTTTTTGCTCCGGAGTGTGCCGAGAGTGAAAAATGGCGGTTTTGAGGTTCTAGTCCACAGGAAAGCAGAGAGGTCCAAAAGGTGTGGGGCATTTGAAGGGGTTCCCGGAGGCAGTGAGGACCAGCATGACTTTTCCCCCCTGGCTCCTTTGCTGTGGGAGCAGCGGCTGGACGTTTGCGTTTTTTGCTCCGGAGTGTGCCGAGAGTGAAAAATGGCGGTTTTGAGGTTCTAGTCCACAGGAAAGCAGAGAGGTCCAAAAGGTGTGGGGCATTTGAAGGGGTTCCCGGAGGCAGTGAGGACCAGCATGACTTTTCCCCCCTGGCTCCTTTGCTGTGGGAGCAGCGGCTGGACGTTTGCGTTTTTTGCTCCGGAGGCTGACGAGAGTGAAAAATGACGGTTTTGAGGTTATAGTCCACAGGAAAGCAGAGAGGTCCAAAAGGTGTGGGGCATTTGAAGGGGTTCCCGGAGGCAGTGAGGACCAGCATGACTTTTCCCCCCTGGCTCCTTTGCTGTGGGAGCAGCGGCTGGACGTTTGCGTTTTTTGCTGCGGAGTGTACCGAGCGTGAAAAATGGCGGTTTTGAGGTTCTAGTCCACAGGAAAGCAGAGAGGTCCAAAAGGTGTGGGGCATTTGAAGGGGTTCCCGCAGGCAGTGAGGACCAGCATGACTTTTCCCCCCTGGCTCCTTTGCTGTGGGAGCAGCGGCTGGACGTTTGCGTTTTTTGCTCCGGAGTGCGCCGAGAGTGAAAAATAGTGCTTTTGAGGTTCTAGTCCACAGGAAAGCAGAGAGGTCCAAAAGGTGTGGGGCATTTGAAGGGGTTCCCGGAGGCAGTGAGGACCAGCATGACTTTTCCCCCCTGGCTCCTTTGCTGTGGGAGCAGCGGCTGGACGTTTGCGTTTTTTGCTCCGGAGTGTGCCGAGAGTGAAAAATGCTGGTTTTGAGGATCTAGTCCACAGGAAAGCAGAGAGGTCCAAAAGGTGTGGGGCATTTGAAGGGGTTCCCGGAGGCATTGAGGACCAGCATGACTTTTCCCCCCTGGCTCCTTTGCTGTGGGAGCAGTGGCTGGACATTTGCGTTTTTTGCTCCGGAGTGTGCCGAGAGTAAAAAATGGCGGTTTTGAGGTTATAGTCCACAGGAAAGCAGAGAGGTCCAAAAGGTGTGGGGCATTTGAAGGGGTTCCCGGAGGCAGTGAGGACCAGCATGACTTTTCCCCCCTGGCTCCTTTGCTGTGGGAGCAGCGGCTGGACGTTTGCGATTTTTGCTCCGGAGTGTGCAGAGAGTGAAAAATGGTGCTTTTGAGGTTATAGTCCACAGGAAAGCAGAGAGGTCCAAAAGGTGTGGGGCATTTGAAGGGGTTCCCGGAGGCAGTGAGGACCAGCATGACTTTTCCCCCCTGGCTCCTTTGCTGTGGGAGCAGCGGCTGGACGTTTGCGTTTTTTGCTCCGGAGTCTGACGAAAGTGAAAAATGGCGGTTTTGAGGTTAAAGTCCACAGGAAAGCAGAGAGGTCCAAAAGGTGTGGGGCATTTGAAGGGGTTCCCGGAGGCAGTGAGGACCAGCATGACTTTTCCCCCCTGGCTCCTTTGCTGTGGGAGCAGCGGCTGGACGTTTGCGTTTTTTGCTCCGGAGTGTGCCGAGAGTGAAAAATGGTGCTTTTGAGGTTCTAGTCCACAGGAAAGCAGAGAGGTCCAAAAGGTGTGGGGCATTTGAAGGGGTTCCCGGAGGCAGTGAGGACCAGCATGACTTTTCCCCGCTGGGGCCTTTGCTGTGGTAGCAGCGGCTGGACGTTTGCATTTTTTGCTCCGGAGGCTACTGAGGGTGAAAAACGGTGGTTTTGAACATGGAGTCCACAGGAAAGCAGAGAGGTCCAAAAGGTGTGGGGCATTTGAAGGGGTTCCTGGAGGCAGTGAGGACCAGCATGACTTTTCCGCCTTGGAACCTTTGCTGTGGGAGCAGCGGCTGGACGTTTGCGTTTTCTGCTACAGAGACTAACAAGGGTTAATAACGATGGTTTTGAGGATGGATTCCACAGGAAAGCAGAGAGGTGCAAAAGGTGTGGGGCATTTGAAGGGGTTCCCGGAGGCAGTGAGGACCAGCATGACTTTTCCCCCCTGGCTCCTTTGCTGTGGGAGCAGCGGCTGGACGTTTGCGTTTTTTGCTCCAGAGACTACCGAGGGTTAATAACGGTGGTTTTGAGGATGGAGTCCACAGGAAAGCAGAGAGGTCCAAAAGGTGTGGGGCATTTGAAGGGGTTCCCGGAGGCAGTGAGGACCAGCATGACCTTTCCCCGCTGGGGCCTTCGCTGTGGGAGCAGCGGCTGGACGTTTGCGTTTTTTGCTACAGAGACTACCGAGAGTGAAAAACGGTGGTTTTGAGGATGGAGTCCACAGGAAAGCAGAGAGGTCCAAAAGGTGTGGGGCATTTGAAGGGGTTCCCAGAGGCAGTGAGGACCAGCATGACTTTTCGCCGCTGGGGCCTTTGCTGTGGGAGCAGCGGCTGGACGTTTGCGTTTTTTGCTCCGGAGGCTGCCGAGGGTTAAAAACGGTGGTTTTGAGGATGGAGTCCACAGGAAAGCAGAGAGGTCCAAAAGGTGTGGGGCATTTGAAGGGCTTCCCCGAGCCAGTGAGGACCAGCATGACTTTTCCCCCCTGGCTCCTTTGCTGTGGGAGCAGCGGCTGGACGTTTGCGTTTTTTGCTGCGGAGTGTACCGAGCGTGAAAAATGGCGGTTTTGAGGTTCTAGTCCACAGGAAAGCAGAGAGGTCCAAAAGGTGTGGGGCATTTGAAGGGGTTCCCGCAGGCAGTGAGGACCAGCATGACTTTTCCCCCCTGGCTCCTTTGCTGTGGGAGCAGCGGCTGGACGTTTGCGTTTTTTGCTCCGGAGTGCGCCGAGAGTGAAAAATAGTGCTTTTGAGGTTCTAGTCCACAGGAAAGCAGAGAGGTCCAAAAGGTGTGGGGCATTTGAAGGGGTTCCCGGAGGCAGTGAGGACCAGCATGACTTTTCCCCCCTGGCTCCTTTGCTGTGGGAGCAGCGGCTGGACGTTTGCGTTTTTTGCTCCGGAGTGTGCCGAGAGTGAAAAATGCTGGTTTTGAGGTTCTAGTCCACAGGAAAGCAGAGAGGTCCAAAAGGTGTGGGGCATTTGAAGGGGTTCCCGGAGGCAGTGAGGACCAGCATGACTTTTCCCCCCTGGCTCCTTTGCTGTGGGAGCAGCGGCTGGACGTTTGCGTTTTTTGCTGCGGAGTGTACCGAGCGTGAAAAATGGCGGTTTTGAGGTTCTAGTCCACAGGAAAGCAGAGAGGTCCAAAAGGTGTGGGGCATTTGAAGGGGTTCCCGCAGGCAGTGAGGACCAGCATGACTTTTCCCCCCTGGCTCCTTTGCTGTGGGAGCAGCGGCTGGACGTTTGCGTTTTTTGCTCCGGAGTGCGCCGAGAGTGAAAAATAGTGCTTTTGAGGTTCTAGTCCACAGGAAAGCAGAGAGGTCCAAAAGGTGTGGGGCATTTGAAGGGGTTCCCGGAGGCAGTGAGGACCAGCATGACTTTTCCCCCCTGGCTCCTTTGCTGTGGGAGCAGCGGCTGGACGTTTGCGTTTTTTGCTCCGGAGTGTGCCGAGAGTGAAAAATGCTGGTTTTGAGGATCTAGTCCACAGGAAAGCAGAGAGGTCCAAAAGGTGTGGGGCATTTGAAGGGGTTCCCGGAGGCATTGAGGACCAGCATGACTTTTCCCCCCTGGCTCCTTTGCTGTGGGAGCAGTGGCTGGACATTTGCGTTTTTTGCTCCGGAGTGTGCCGAGAGTAAAAAATGGCGGTTTTGAGGTTATAGTCCACAGGAAAGCAGAGAGGTCCAAAAGGTGTGGGGCATTTGAAGGGGTTCCCGGAGGCAGTGAGGACCAGCATGACTTTTCCCCCCTGGCTCCTTTGCTGTGGGAGCAGCGGCTGGACGTTTGCGATTTTTGCTCCGGAGTGTGCAGAGAGTGAAAAATGGTGCTTTTGAGGTTATAGTCCACAGGAAAGCAGAGAGGTCCAAAAGGTGTGGGGCATTTGAAGGGGTTCCCGGAGGCAGTGAGGACCAGCATGACTTTTCCCCCCTGGCTCCTTTGCTGTGGGAGCAGCGGCTGGACGTTTGCGTTTTTTGCTTTGGAGTCTGACGAAAGTGAAAAATGGCGGTTTTGAGGTTAAAGTCCACAGGAAAGCAGAGAGGTCCAAAAGGTGTGGGGCATTTGAAGGGGTTCCCGGAGGCAGTGAGGACCAGCATGACTTTTCCCCCCTGGCTCCTTTGCTGTGGGAGCAGCGGCTGGACGTTTGCGTTTTTTGCTCCGGAGTGTGCCGAGAGTGAAAAATGGTGCTTTTGAGGTTCTAGTCCACAGGAAAGCAGAGAGGTCCAAAAGGTGTGGGGCATTTGAAGGGGTTCCCGGAGGCAGTGAGGACCAGCATGACTTTTCCCCGCTGGGGCCTTTGCTGTGGTAGCAGCGGCTGGACGTTTGCATTTTTTGCTCCGGAGGCTACTGAGGGTGAAAAACGGTGGTTTTGAACATGGAGTCCACAGGAAAGCAGAGAGGTCCAAAAGGTGTGGGGCATTTGAAGGGGTTCCTGGAGGCAGTGAGGACCAGCATGACTTTTCCGCCTTGGAACCTTTGCTGTGGGAGCAGCGGCTGGACGTTTGCGTTTTCTGCTACAGAGACTAACAAGGGTTAATAACGATGGTTTTGAGGATGGATTCCACAGGAAAGCAGAGAGGTGCAAAAGGTGTGGGGCATTTGAAGGGGTTCCCGGAGGCAGTGAGGACCAGCATGACTTTTCCCCCCTGGCTCCTTTGCTGTGGGAGCAGCGGCTGGACGTTTGCGTTTTTTGCTCCAGAGACTACCGAGGGTTAATAACGGTGGTTTTGAGGATGGAGTCCACAGGAAAGCAGAGAGGTCCAAAAGGTGTGGGGCATTTGAAGGGGTTCCCGGAGGCAGTGAGGACCAGCATGACCTTTCCCCGCTGGGGCCTTCGCTGTGGGAGCAGCGGCTGGACGTTTGCGTTTTTTGCTACAGAGACTACCGAGAGTGAAAAACGGTGGTTTTGAGGATGGAGTCCACAGGAAAGCAGAGAGGTCCAAAAGGTGTGGGGCATTTGAAGGGGTTCCCAGAGGCAGTGAGGACCAGCATGACTTTTCCCCGCTGGGGCCTTTGCTGTGGGAGCAGCGGCTGGACGTTTGCGTTTTTTGCTCCGGAGGCTGCCGAGGGTTAAAAACGGTGGTTTTGAGGATGGAGTCCACAGGAAAGCAGAGAGGTCCAAAAGGTGTGGGGCATTTGAAGGGGTTCCCGGAGGCAGTGAGGACCAGCATGACTTTTCCCCCCTGGCTCCTTTGCTGTGGGAGCAGCGGCTGGACGTTTGCGTTTTTTGCTGCGGAGTGTACCGAGCGTGAAAAATGGCGGTTTTGAGGTTCTAGTCCACAGGAAAGCAGAGAGGTCCAAAAGGTGTGGGGCATTTGAAGGGGTTCCCGCAGGCAGTGAGGACCAGCATGACTTTTCCCCCCTGGCTCCTTTGCTGTGGGAGCAGCGGCTGGACGTTTGCGTTTTTTGCTCCGGAGTGCGCCGAGAGTGAAAAATAGTGCTTTTGAGGTTCTAGTCCACAGGAAAGCAGAGAGGTCCAAAAGGTGTGGGGCATTTGAAGGGGTTCCCGGAGGCAGTGAGGACCAGCATGACTTTTCCCCCCTGGCTCCTTTGCTGTGGGAGCAGCGGCTGGACGTTTGCGTTTTTTGCTCCGGAGTGTGCCGAGAGTGAAAAATGCTGGTTTTGAGGTTCTAGTCCACAGGAAAGCAGAGAGGTCCAAAAGGTGTGGGGCATTTGAAGGGGTTCCCGGAGGCAGTGAGGACCAGCATGACTTTTCCCCCCTGGCTCCTTTGCTGTGGGAGCAGTGGCTGGACATTTGCGTTTTTTGCTCCGGAGTGTGCCGAGAGTAAAAAATGGCGGTTTTGAGGTTATAGTCCACAGGAAAGCAGAGAGGTCCAAAAGGTGTGGGGCATTTGAAGGGGTTCCCGGAGGCAGTGAGGACCAGCATGACTTTTCCCCCCTGGCTCCTTTGCTGTGGGAGCAGCGGCTGGACGTTTGCGTTTTTTGCTCCGGAGGCTGCCGAGAGTGAAAAATGGTGCTTTTGAGGTTCTAGTCCACAGGAAAGCAGAGAGGTCCAAAAGGTGTGGGGCATTTGAAGGGGTTCCCGGAGGCAGTGAGGACCAGCATGACTTTTCCCCGCTGGGGCCTTTGCTGTGGTAGCAGCGGCTGGACGTTTGCATTTTTTGCTCCGGAGGCTACTGAGGGTGAAAAACGGTGGTTTTGAACATGGAGTCCACAGGAAAGCAGAGAGGTCCAAAAGGTGTGGGGCATTTGAAGGGGTTCCCAGAGGCAGTGAGGACCAGCATGACTTTTCCGCCTTGGAACCTTTGCTGTGGGAGCAGCGGTTGGACGTTTGCGTTTTCTGCTACAGAGACTACCGAGGGTTAATAACGATGGTTTTGAGGATGGATTCCACAGGAAAGCAGAGAGGTGCAAAAGGTGTGGGGCATTTGAAGGGGTTCCCGGAGGCAGTGAGGACCAGCATGACCTTTCCCCGCTGGGGCCTTCGCTGTGGGAGCAGCGGCTGGACGTTTGCGTTTTTTGCTACAGAGACTACCGATAGCGAAAAACGGTGGTTTTGAGGATGGAGTCCACAGGAAAGCAGAGAGGTCCAAAAGGTGTGGGGCATTTGAAGGGGTTCCCAGAGGCAGTGAGGACCAGCATGACTTTTCCCCGCTGGGGCCTTTGCTGTGGGAGCAGCGGCTGGACGTTTGCGTTTTTTGCTCCGGAGGCTGCCGAGGGTTAAAAACGGTGGTTTTGAGGATGGAGTCCACAGGAAAGCAGAGAGGTCCAAAAGGTGTGGGGCATTTGAAGGGGTTCCCCGAGCCAGTGAGGACCAGCATGACTTTTCCCCGCTGGGGCCTTTGCTGTGGGAGCAGCGGCTGGACGTTTGCGTTTTTTGCTCCGGAGGCTGCCGAGAGTGAAAAACGGTGGTTTTGAGGATGGAGTCCACAGGAAAGCAGAGAGGTCCAAAAGGTGTGGGGCATTTGAAGGGGTTCCCGGAGGCAGTGAGGACCAGCATGACTTTTCAGCCTTGGAACCTTTGCTGTGGGAGCAGCGGCTGGACTTTTGCGTTTTTTGCTCCGGAGGCTGCCGAGAGTGAAAAACGGTGGTTTTGAGGATGGAGTCCACAGGAAAGCAGAGAGGTCCAAAAGGTGTGGGGCATTTGAAGGGGTTCCTGGAGGCAGTGAGGACCAGCATGACTTTTCCCTGCTGGGGCCTTTGCTGTGGTAGCAGCGGCTGGACGTTTGCGTTTTCTGCTCTGGAGGCTGCCGAGAGTGAAAAACTGTGGTTTTGAGGATGGAGTCCACAGGAAAGCAGAGAGGTCCAAAAGGTGTGGGGCATTTGAAGGGGTTCCCGGAGGCAGTGAGGACCAGCATGACTTTTCCCCACTGGGGCCTTTTCTGTGGGACCAGAGGCTGGACGTTTGCGTTTTTTGCTCCGGACGCTGCCGGGAGTGAAAATCGGTGGTTTTGAGGATGGAGTCCACAGGAAAACAGAGAGGTCCAAAAGGTGTGGGGCATTTGAAGGGGTTCCCGGAGGCAGTGAGGACCAGCATGACTTTTCCGCCTTGGAACCTTTGGTGTGGGAGCAGCGGCTGGACGTTTGCGTTTTTTGCTCCGGAGGCTGCCGAGAGTGAAAAACGGTGGTTTTGAGGATGGAGTCCACAGGAAAACAGAGAGGTCCAAAAGGTGTGGGGCATTTGAAGGGGTTCCCGGAGGCAGTGAGGACCAGCATGACTTTTCCCCGCTGGGGCCTTTGCTGTGGGAGCAGCGGCTGGACATCTGCGTTTTTTGCTCCGGAGGCTGCCGAGAGTGAAAAACGGTGGTTTTGAGGATGGAGTCCACAGGAAAGCAGAGAGGTCAAACAGGTGTGGGGCATTTGAAGGGGTTCCCGGAGGCAGTGAGGACCAGCATGACTTTTCCCCGCTGGGGCCTTTGCTGTGGTAGCAGCGGCTGGACGTTTGCATTTTTTGCTCCGGAGGCTACTGAGGTTGAAAAACGGTGGTTTTGAGGATGGAGTCCACAGGAAAGCAGAGAGGTCCAAAAGGTGTGGGGCATTTGAAGGGGTTCCCGGAGGCAGTGAGGACCAGCATGACTTTTCCGCCTTGGAACCTTTGCTGTGGGAGCGGCGGCTGGACGCTTGCGTTTTTTGCTACAGAGACTACCGAGGGTTAAAAACGGTGGTTTTGAGGATGGAGTCCACAGGAAAGCAGAGAGGTCCAAAAAATGTGGGGTATTTGAAGGGGTTCGGGGAGGCAGTGAGGACCAGCATGACTTTTCCCCGCTGGGGCTTTGCTGTGGGAGCAGCGGCTGGACGTTTGCGGTTTTTGCTCCGGAGGCTGCCGAGAGTGAAAAACGGTGGTTTTGAGGATGGAGTCCACAGGAAAGCAGAGAGGTCCAAAAGGTGTGGGGCATTTGAAGGGGTTCCCGGAGGCAGTGAGGACCAGCATGACTTTTCCCCGCTGCGGCCTTTGCTGTGGGAGCAGCGGCTGGACGTTTGCGTTTTTTGCTCTGGAGGCTGCTGAGAGTGAAAAACGGTGGTTTTGGGGATGGAGTCCACAGGAAAGCAGAGAGGTCCAAAAGGTGTGGGGCATTTGAAGGGGTTCCCGGAGGCAGTGAGGACCAGCATGACTTTTCCGCCTTGGAACCTTTGGTGTGGGAGCAGCAGCTGGACGTTTGTGTTTTTTGCTCCGGCGGATGCCAAGAGTGAAAAACGGTGGTTTTGAGGATGGAGTCCACAGGAAAGCAGAGAGGTCCAAAAGGTGTGGGGCATTTGAAGGGGTTCCCGGAGGCAGTGAGGACCAGCATGACTTTTCCCCGCTGGGGCCTTTGCTGTGGGAGCAGCGGCTTAACATCTGCGTTTTTTGCTACAGAGACTACCGAGGGTTAATAATGGTGGTTTTGAGGATGGAGTCCACAGGAAAGCAGAGAGGTCCAAAAGGTGTGGGGCATTTGAAGGGGTTCCTGGAGGCAGTGAGGACCAGCATGACTTTTCAGCCTTGGAACCTTTGCTGTGGTAGCAGCGGCTGGACGTTTGCGTTTTCTGCTACAGAGACTACCGAGGGTTAATAACGATGGTTTTGAGGATGGATTCCACAGGAAAGCAGAGAGGTGCAAAAGGTGTGGGGCATTTGAAGGGGTTCCCGGAGGCAGTGAGGACCAGCATGACTTTTCCCCGCTGGGGCCTTTGCTGTGGGAGCAGCGGCTGGACGTTTGCGTTTTTTGCTACAGAGACTACCGAGGGTTAATAACGGTGGTTTTGAGGATGGAGTCCACAGGAAAGCAGAGAGGTCCAAAAGGTGTGGGGCATTTGAAGGGGTTCCCGGAGGCAGTGAGGACCAGCATGACCTTTCCCCGCTGGGGCCTTCGCTGTGGGAGCAGCGGCTGGACGTTTGCGTTTTTTGCTACAGAGACTACCGAGAGCGAAAAACGGTGGTTTTGAGGATGGAGTCCACAGGAAAGCAGAGAGGTCCAAAAGGTGTGGGGCATTTGAAGGGGTTCCCAGAGGCAGTGAGGACCAGCATGACTTTTCCCCGCTGGGGCCTTTGCTGTGGGAGCAGCGGCTGGACGTTTGCGTTTTCTGCTCTGGAGGCTGCCGAGAGTGAAAAACTGTGGTTTTGAGGATGGAGTCCACAGGAAAGCAGAGAGGTCCAAAAGGTGTGGGGCATTTGAAGGGGTTCCCGGAGGCAGTGAGGACCAGCATGACTTTTCCCCACTGGGGCCTTTTCTGTGGGACCAGCGGCTGGACGTTTGCGTTTTTTGCTCCGGACGCTGCCGGGAGTGAAAATCGGTGGTTTTGAGGATGGAGTCCACAGGAAAGCAGAGAGGTCCAAAAGGTGTGGGGCATTTGAAGGGGTTCCCGGAGGCAGTGAGGACCAGCATGACTTTTCCCTGCTGGGGCCTTTGCTGTGGGACCAGCGGCTGGACGTTTGCGTTTTTTGCTCCGGCGGATGCCGAGAGTGAAAAACGGTGGTTTTGAGGATGGAGTCCACAGGAAAGCAGAGAGGTCCAAAAGGTGTGGGGCATTTGAAGGGGTTCCCGGAGGCAGTGAGAACCAGCATGACTTTTCCCCGCTGGGGCCTTTGCTGTGGGAGCAGCGGCTGGACGTTTACGTTTTTTGCTCCGGCGGATGCCGAGAGTGAAAAACGGTGGTTTTGAGGATGGAGTCCAGAGGAAAGCAGAGAGGTCCAAAAGGTGTGGGGCATTTGAAGGGGTTCCCGGAGGCAGTGAGGACCAGCATGACTTTTCCCTGCTGGGGCCTTTGCTGTGGGAGCAGCGGCTGGATGTTTGCGTTTTTTGCTCCGGAGGCTGCCGAGAGTGAAAAACGGTGGTTTTGAGGATGGAGTCCACAGGAAAGCAGAGAGGTCCAAAAGGTGTGGGGCATTTGAAGGGGTTCCCGGAGGTAGTGAGGACCAGCATGACTTTTCCCCGCTGGGGCCTTTGCTGTGGGAGCAGCGGCTGGACGTTTGCGTTTTTTGCTCCGGAGGCTGCCGAGAGTGAAAAACGGTGGTTTTGAGGATGGAGTCCACAGGAAAGCAGAGAGGTCCAAAAGGTGTGGGGCATTTGAAGGGGTTCCCGGAGGCAGTGAGGACCAGCATGACTTTTCCCCGCTGGGGCCTTTGCTGTGGGAGCAGCGGCTGGACGTTTGCGTTTTTTGCTCCGGAGGCTGCCGAGAGTAAAAAAAGGTGGTTTTGAGGATGGAGTCCACAGGAAAGCAGAGAGGTCCAAAAGGTGTGGGGCATTTGAAGGGGTTCCCGGAGGCAGTGAGGACCAGCATGACTTTTCCCCGCTGGGGCCTTTGCTGTGGAAGCAGCGGCTGGACGTTTGCGTTTTTTGCTCCGGAGGCTGCCGAGAGTGAAAAACGGTGGTTTTGAGGATGGAGTCTACAGGAAAGCAGAGAGGTCCAAAAGGTGTGGGGCATTTGAAGGGGTTCTTGGAGGCAGTGAGGACCAGCATGACTTTTCCCCGCTGGGGCCTTTGCTGTGGTAGCAGCGGCTGGACGTTTGCGTTTTTTGCTCCGGAGGCTGCCGAGAGTGAAAAACGGTGGTTTTGAGGATGGAGCCCACATGAAAGCAGAGAGGTCCAAAAGGTGTGGGGCATTTGAAGGGGTTCCCGGAGGCAGTGAGGACCAGCATGACTTTTCCCCGCTGGGGCCTTTGCTGTGGGAGCAGCGGCTGGACATCTGCGTTTTTTGCTACAGAGACTACCGAGGGTTAATAATGTTGGTTTTGAGGATGGAGTCCACAGGAAAGCAGAGAGGTCCAAAAGGTGTGGGGCATTTGAAGGGGTTCCCGGAGGCAGTGAGGACCAGCATGACTTTTCCGCCTTGGAACCTTTGCTGTGGGAGCAGCGGCTGGACGTTTGCGTTTTTTGCTACAGAGACTACCGAGGGTTAATAACGATGGTTTTGAGGATGGAGTCCACAGGAAAGCAGAGAGGTCCAAAAGGTGTGGGGCATTTGAAGGGGTTCCCGGAGGCAGTGAGGACCAGCATGACTTTTCCCCGCTGGGGCCTTTGCTGTGGTAGCAGGGGTGGACGTTTGCGTTTTTTGCTCCGGAGGCTGCCGAGAGTGAAAAACAGTGGTTTTGAGGATGGATTCCACAGGAAAGCAGAGAGGTCCAAAAGGTGTGGGGCATTTGAAGGGGTTCCTGGAGGCAGTGAGGACCAGCATGACTTTTCCCCGCTGGGGCCTTTGCTGTGGGAGCAGCGGCTGGACGTTTGCGTTTTTTGCTCCGGAGGCTGCCGAGAGTGAAAAACGGTGGTTTTGAGGATGGAGTCCACAGGAAAGCAGAGAGGTCCAAAAGGTGTGGGGCATTTGAAGGGGTTCCCGGAGGCAGTGAGGACCAGCATGTCTTTTCCCCGCTGGGGCCTTTGCTGTGGGAGCAGCGGCTGGACGTTTGCGTTTTTTGCTCCGGAGGCTGCCGAGAGTGAAAAACGGTGGTTTTGAGGATGGAGTCCACAGGAAAGCAGAGAGGTCCAAAAGGTGTGGGGCACTTGAAGGGGTTCCTGGAGGCAGTGAGGACCAGCATGACTTTTCCCCCCTGGCTCCTTTGCTGTGGGAGCAGCGGCTGGACGTTTGCGTTTTTTGCTCCGGAGGCTGCCGAGAGTGAAAAATGGTGCTTTTGAGGTTCTAGTCCACAGGAAAGCAGAGAGGTCCAAAAGGTGTGGGGCATTTGAAGGGGTTCCCGGAGGCAGTGAGGACCAGCATGACTTTTCCCCGCTGGGGCCTTTGCTGTGGTAGCAGCGGCTGGACGTTTGCATTTTTTGCTCCGGAGGCTACTGAGGGTGAAAAACGGTGGTTTTGAACATGGAGTCCACAGGAAAGCAGAGAGGTCCAAAAGGTGTGGGGCATTTGAAGGGGTTCCCAGAGGCAGTGAGGACCAGCATGACTTTTCCGCCTTGGAACCTTTGCTGTGGGAGCAGCGGTTGGACGTTTGCGTTTTCTGCTACAGAGACTACCGAGGGTTAATAACGATGGTTTTGAGGATGGATTCCACAGGAAAGCAGAGAGGTGCAAAAGGTGTGGGGCATTTGAAGGGGTTCCCGGAGGCAGTGAGGACCAGCATGACCTTTCCCCGCTGGGGCCTTCGCTGTGGGAGCAGCGGCTGGACGTTTGCGTTTTTTGCTACAGAGACTACCGAGAGCGAAAAACGGTGGTTTTGAGGATGGAGTCCACAGGAAAGCAGAGAGGTCCAAAAGGTGTGGGGCATTTGAAGGGGTTCCCAGAGGCAGTGAGGACCAGCATGACTTTTCCCCGCTGGGGCCTTTGCTGTGGGAGCAGCGGCTGGACGTTTGCGTTTTTTGCTCCGGAGGCTGCCGAGGGTTAAAAACGGTGGTTTTGAGGATGGAGTCCACAGGAAAGCAGAGAGGTCCAAAAGGTGTGGGGCATTTGAAGGGGTTCCCCGAGCCAGTGAGGACCAGCATGACTTTTCCCCGCTGGGGCCTTTGCTGTGGGAGCAGCGGCTGGACGTTTGCGTTTTTTGCTCCGGAGGCTGCCGAGAGTGAAAAACGGTGGTTTTGAGGATGGAGTCCACAGGAAAGCAGAGAGGTCCAAAAGGTGTGGGGCATTTGAAGGGGTTCCCGGAGGCAGTGAGGACCAGCATGACTTTTCAGCCTTGGAACCTTTGCTGTGGGAGCAGCGGCTGGACTTTTGCGTTTTTTGCTCCGGAGGCTGCCGAGAGTGAAAAACGGTGGTTTTGAGGATGGAGTCCACAGGAAAGCAGAGAGGTCCAAAAGGTGTGGGGCATTTGAAGGGGTTCCTGGAGGCAGTGAGGACCAGCATGACTTTTCCCTGCTGGGGCCTTTGCTGTGGTAGCAGCGGCTGGACGTTTGCGTTTTCTGCTCTGGAGGCTGCCGAGAGTGAAAAACTGTGGTTTTGAGGATGGAGTCCACAGGAAAGCAGAGAGGTCCAAAAGGTGTGGGGCATTTGAAGGGGTTCCCGGAGGCAGTGAGGACCAGCATGACTTTTCCCCACTGGGGCCTTTTCTGTGGGACCAGAGGCTGGACGTTTGCGTTTTTTGCTCCGGACGCTGCCGGGAGTGAAAATCGGTGGTTTTGAGGATGGAGTCCACAGGAAAACAGAGAGGTCCAAAAGGTGTGGGGCATTTGAAGGGGTTCCCGGAGGCAGTGAGGACCAGCATGACTTTTCCGCCTTGGAACCTTTGGTGTGGGAGCAGCGGCTGGACGTTTGCGTTTTTTGCTCCGGAGGCTGCCGAGAGTGAAAAACGGTGGTTTTGAGGATGGAGTCCACAGGAAAACAGAGAGGTCCAAAAGGTGTGGGGCATTTGAAGGGGTTCCCGGAGGCAGTGAGGACCAGCATGACTTTTCCCCGCTGGGGCCTTTGCTGTGGGAGCAGCGGCTGGACATCTGCGTTTTTTGCTCCGGAGGCTGCCGAGAGTGAAAAACGGTGGTTTTGAGGATGGAGTCCACAGGAAAGCAGAGAGGTCAAACAGGTGTGGGGCATTTGAAGGGGTTCCCGGAGGCAGTGAGGACCAGCATGACTTTTCCCCGCTGGGGCCTTTGCTGTGGTAGCAGCGGCTGGACGTTTGCATTTTTTGCTCCGGAGGCTACTGAGGTTGAAAAACGGTGGTTTTGAGGATGGAGTCCACAGGAAAGCAGAGAGGTCCAAAAGGTGTGGGGCATTTGAAGGGGTTCCCGGAGGCAGTGAGGACCAGCATGACTTTTCCGCCTTGGAACCTTTGCTGTGGGAGCGGCGGCTGGACGCTTGCGTTTTTTGCTACAGAGACTACCGAGGGTTAAAAACGGTGGTTTTGAGGATGGAGTCCACAGGAAAGCAGAGAGGTCCAAAAAATGTGGGGTATTTGAAGGGGTTCGGGGAGGCAGTGAGGACCAGCATGACTTTTCCCCGCTGGGGCTTTGCTGTGGGAGCAGCGGCTGGACGTTTGCGGTTTTTGCTCCGGAGGCTGCCGAGAGTGAAAAACGGTGGTTTTGAGGATGGAGTCCACAGGAAAGCAGAGAGGTCCAAAAGGTGTGGGGCATTTGAAGGGGTTCCCGGAGGCAGTGAGGACCAGCATGACTTTTCCCCGCTGCGGCCTTTGCTGTGGGAGCAGCGGCTGGACGTTTGCGTTTTTTGCTCTGGAGGCTGCTGAGAGTGAAAAACGGTGGTTTTGGGGATGGAGTCCACAGGAAAGCAGAGAGGTCCAAAAGGTGTGGGGCATTTGAAGGGGTTCCCGGAGGCAGTGAGGACCAGCATGACTTTTCCGCCTTGGAACCTTTGGTGTGGGAGCAGCAGCTGGACGTTTGTGTTTTTTGCTCCGGCGGATGCCAAGAGTGAAAAACGGTGGTTTTGAGGATGGAGTCCACAGGAAAGCAGAGAGGTCCAAAAGGTGTGGGGCATTTGAAGGGGTTCCCGGAGGCAGTGAGGACCAGCATGACTTTTCCCCGCTGGGGCCTTTGCTGTGGGAGCAGCGGCTTAACATCTGCGTTTTTTGCTACAGAGACTACCGAGGGTTAATAATGGTGGTTTTGAGGATGGAGTCCACAGGAAAGCAGAGAGGTCCAAAAGGTGTGGGGCATTTGAAGGGGTTCCTGGAGGCAGTGAGGACCAGCATGACTTTTCAGCCTTGGAACCTTTGCTGTGGGAGCAGCGGCTGGACGTTTGCGTTTTCTGCTACAGAGACTACCGAGGGTTAATAACGATGGTTTTGAGGATGGATTCCACAGGAAAGCAGAGAGGTGCAAAAGGTGTGGGGCATTTGAAGGGGTTCCCGGAGGCAGTGAGGACCAGCATGACTTTTCCCCGCTGGGGCCTTTGCTGTGGGAGCAGCGGCTGGACGTTTGCGTTTTTTGCTACAGAGACTACCGAGGGTTAATAACGGTGGTTTTGAGGATGGAGTCCACAGGAAAGCAGAGAGGTCCAAAAGGTGTGGGGCATTTGAAGGGGTTCCCGGAGGCAGTGAGGACCAGCATGACCTTTCCCCGCTGGGGCCTTCGCTGTGGGAGCAGCGGCTGGACGTTTGCGTTTTTTGCTACAGAGACTACCGAGAGCGAAAAACGGTGGTTTTGAGGATGGAGTCCACAGGAAAGCAGAGAGGTCCAAAAGGTGTGGGGCATTTGAAGGGGTTCCCAGAGGCAGTGAGGACCAGCATGACTTTTCCCCGCTGGGGCCTTTGCTGTGGGAGCAGCGGCTGGACGTTTGCGTTTTTTGCTCCGGAGGCTGCCGAGAGTGAAAAACTGTGGTTTTGAGGATGGAGTCCACAGGAAAGCAGAGAGGTCCAAAAGGTGTGGGGCATTTGAAGGGGTTCCCGGAGGCAGTGAGGACCAGCATGACTTTTCCCCACTGGGGCCTTTTCTGTGGGACCAGCGGCTGGACGTTTGCGTTTTTTGCTCCGGCGGATGCCGAGAGTGAAAAACGGTGGTTTTGAGGATGGAGTCCACAGGAAAGCAGAGAGGTCCAAAAGGTGTGGGGCATTTGAAGGGGTTCCCGGAGGCAGTGAGAACCAGCATGACTTTTCCCCGCTGGGGCCTTTGCTGTGGGAGCAGCGGCTGGACGTTTACGTTTTTTGCTCCGGCGGATGCCGAGAGTGAAAAACGGTGGTTTTGAGGATGGAGTCCAGAGGAAAGCAGAGAGGTCCAAAAGGTGTGGGGCATTTGAAGGGGTTCCCGGAGGCAGTGAGGACCAGCATGACTTTTCCCTGCTGGGGCCTTTGCTGTGGGAGCAGCGGCTGGATGTTTGCGTTTTTTGCTCCGGAGGCTGCCGAGAGTGAAAAACGGTGGTTTTGAGGATGGAGTCCACAGGAAAGCAGAGAGGTCCAAAAGGTGTGGGGCATTTGAAGGGGTTCCCGGAGGTAGTGAGGACCAGCATGACTTTTCCCCGCTGGGGCCTTTGCTGTGGGAGCAGCGGCTGGACGTTTGCGTTTTTTGCTCCGGAGGCTGCCGAGAGTGAAAAACGGTGGTTTTGAGGATGGAGTCCACAGGAAAGCAGAGAGGTCCAAAAGGTGTGGGGCATTTGAAGGGGTTCCCGGAGGCAGTGAGGACCAACATGACTTTTCCCCGCTGGGGCCGTTGCTGTGGGAGCAGCGGCTGGACGTTTGCGTTTTTTGCTCCGGAGGCTGCCGAGAGTAAAAAAAGGTGGTTTTGAGGATGGAGTCCACAGGAAAGCAGAGAGGTCCAAAAGGTGTGGGGCATTTGAAGGGGTTCCCGGAGGCAGTGAGGACCAGCATGACTTTTCCCCGCTGGGGCCTTTGCTGTGGAAGCAGCGGCTGGACGTTTGCGTTTTTTGCTCCGGAGGCTGCCGAGAGTGAAAAACGGTGGTTTTGAGGATGGAGTCTACAGGAAAGCAGAGAGGTCCAAAAGGTGTGGGGCATTTGAAGGGGTTCTTGGAGGCAGTGAGGACCAGCATGACTTTTCCCCGCTGGGGCCTTTGCTGTGGTAGCAGCGGCTGGACGTTTGCGTTTTTTGCTCCGGAGGCTGCCGAGAGTGAAAAACGGTGGTTTTGAGGATGGAGCCCACATGAAAGCAGAGAGGTCCAAAAGGTGTGGGGCATTTGAAGGGGTTCCCGGAGGCAGTGAGGACCAGCATGACTTTTCCCCGCTGGGGCCTTTGCTGTGGGAGCAGCGGCTGGACATCTGCGTTTTTTGCTACAGAGACTACCGAGGGTTAATAATGTTGGTTTTGAGGATGGAGTCCACAGGAAAGCAGAGAGGTCCAAAAGGTGTGGGGCATTTGAAGGGGTTCCCGGAGGCAGTGAGGACCAGCATGACTTTTCCGCCTTGGAACCTTTGCTGTGGGAGCAGCGGCTGGACGTTTGCGTTTTTTGCTACAGAGACTACCGAGGGTTAATAACGATGGTTTTGAGGATGGAGTCCACAGGAAAGCAGAGAGGTCCAAAAGGTGTGGGGCATTTGAAGGGGTTCCCGGAGGCAGTGAGGACCAGCATGACTTTTCCCCGCTGGGGCCTTTGCTGTGGTAGCAGGGGTGGACGTTTGCGTTTTTTGCTCCGGAGGCTGCCGAGAGTGAAAAACAGTGGTTTTGAGGATGGATTCCACAGGAAAGCAGAGAGGTCCAAAAGGTGTGGGGCATTTGAAGGGGTTCCTGGAGGCAGTGAGGACCAGCATGACTTTTCCCCGCTGGGGCCTTTGCTGTGGGAGCAGCGGCTGGACGTTTGCGTTTTTTGCTCCGGAGGCTGCCGAGAGTGAAAAACGGTGGTTTTGAGGATGGAGTCCACAGGAAAGCAGAGAGGTCCAAAAGGTGTGGGGCATTTGAAGGGGTTCCCGGAGGCAGTGAGGACCAGCATGTCTTTTCCCCGCTGGGGCCTTTGCTGTGGGAGCAGCGGCTGGACGTTTGCGTTTTTTGCTCCGGAGGCTGCCGAGAGTGAAAAACGGTGGTTTTGAGGATGGAGTCCACAGGAAAGCAGAGAGGTCCAAAAGGTGTGGGGCACTTGAAGGGGTTCCTGGAGGCAGTGAGGACCAGCATGACTTTTCCCCGCTGGGGCCTTTGCTGTGGAAGCAGCGGCTGGACGTTTGCGTTTTTTGCTCCGGAGACTGCCGAGAGTGAAAAACGGTGGTTTTGAGGATGGAGTCCACAGGAAAGCAGAGAGGTCCAAAAGGTGTGGGGCATTTGAAGGGGTTCCCGGAGGCAGTGAGGACCAGCATGACTTTTCTGCCTTGGAACCTTTGCTGTGGGAGCAGCGGCTGGACGTTTGCGTTTTTTGCTCCGGCGGATGCCAAGAGTGAAAAACGGTGGTTTTGAGGATGGAGTCCACAGGAAAGCAGAGAGGTCCAAAAGGTGTGGGGCATTTGAAGGGGTTCCCGGAGGCAGTGAGGACCAGCATGACTTTTCCCCGCTGGGGCCTTTGCTGTGGTAGCAGCGGCTGGACGTTTGCATTTTTTGCTCTGGAGGCTGCTCAGGGTGAAAAACGGTGGTTTTGAGGATGGAGTCCACAGGAAAGCAGAGAGGTCCAAAAGCTGTGGGGCATTTGAAGGGGTTCCCGGAGGCAGTGAGGACCAGCATGACTTTTCCCCGCTGGGGCCTTTGCTGTGGGAGCAGCGGCTGGACGCTTGCGTTTTTTGCTACAGAGACTACCGAGGGTTAAAAACGGGTGTTTTGAGGATGGAGTCCACAGGAAAGCAGAGAGGTCCAAAAAATGTGGGGCATTTGAAGGGGTTCCCGGAGGCAGTGAGGACCAGCATGACTTTTCCCCGCTGGGGCTTTGCTGTGGGAGCAGCGGCTGGACGTTTGCGTTTTTTGCTCCGGAGGCTGCCGAGAGTGAAAAACGGTGGTTTTGAGGATGGAGTCCACAGGAAAGCAGAGAGGTCCAAAAGGTGTGGGGCATTTGAAGGGGTTCCTGGAGGCAGTGAGGACCAGCATGACTTTTCCCCGCTGGGGCCTTTGCTGTGGGAGCAGGGGCTGGACGTTTGCGCTTTTTGCTCCGGAGGCTGCCGAGGTTTAAAAACAATGGTTTTGAGGATGGAGTCCACAGGAAAGCAGAGAGGTCCAAAAGGTGTGGGGCATTTGAAGGGGTTCCTGGAGGCAGTGAGGACCAGCATGACTTTTCCCCGCTGGGGCCTTTGCTGTGGGAGCAGCGGCTGGACGTTTGCGTTTTTTGCTCCGGAGGCTGCTGAGAGTGAAAAACGGTGGTTTTGAGGATGGAGTCCACAGGAAAGCAGAGAGGTCCAAAAGGTGTGGGGCATTTGAAGGGGTTCCTGGAGGCAGTGAGGACCAGCATGACTTTTCCCCGCTGGGGCCTTTGCTGTGGGAGCAGCGGCTGGACGTTTGCGTTTTTTGATCCGGCGGATGCCGAGAGTGAAAAACGGCGGTTTTGAGGATGGAGTCCACAGGAAAACAGAGATGTCCAAAAGGTATGGGGCATTTGAAGGGGTTCCCGGAGGCAGTGAGGACCAGCATGACTTTTCCGCCTTGGAACCTTTGCTGTGGGAGCAGCGGCTGGACGTTAGCGTTTTTTGCTCCGGCGGATGCCGAGAGTGAAAAACGGTGGTTTTGAGGATGGAGTCCACAGGAAAGCAGAGAGGTCCAAAAGGTGTGGGGCATTTGAAGGGGTTCCCGGAGGCAGTGAGGACCAGCATGACTTTTCCCCGCTGGGACCTTTGCTGTGGGAGCAGCGGCTGGACGTTTGCTTTTTTTGCTCCGGAGGCTGACGAGAGTGAAAAACAGTGGTTTTGAGGATGGAGTCCACAGGAAAGCAGAGAGGTCCAAAAGGTGTGGGGCATTTGAAGGGGTTCCCGGAGGCAGTGAGGACCAGCATGACTTTTCCCCGCTGGGGCCTTTGCTGTGGGAGCAGCGGCTGGATGTTTGCGTTTTTTGCTCCGGAGGCTGCCGAGAGTGAAAAACGGTGGTTTGGAGGATGGATTCCACAGGAAAACAGAGAGGTCCAAAAGGTGTGAGGCATTTGAAGGGGTTCCCGGAGGTAGTGAGGACCAGCATGACTTTTCCCCGCTGGGGCCTTTGCTGTGGGAGCAGCGGCTGGACGTTTGCGTTTTTTGCTCCAGAGGCTATAGAGAGTGAAAAACGGTGGTTTTGAGGATGGAGTCCACAGGAAAGCAGAGAGGTGCAAAAAGTGTGGGGCATTTGAAGGGGTTCCAAGAGGCAGTGAGGACCAGCATGACTTTTCCCCGCTGGGGCCTTTGCTGTGGGAGTAGCGGCTGGACGTTTGCGCTTTTTGCTCCGGAGGCTGCCGAGAGTGAAAAACGGTGGTTTTGAGGATGGAGTCCACAGGAAAGCAGAGAGGTCCAAAAGGTGTGGGGCATTTGAAGGGGTTCCCGGAGGCAGTGAGGACCAGCATGACTTTTCCCCGCTGGGGCCTTTGCTGTGGGAGCAGCGGCTGGATGTTTGCGTTTTTTGCTCCGGAGGCTGCCGAGAGTGAAAAACGGTGGTTTTGAGGATGGATTCCACAGGAAAACAGAGAGGTCCAAAAGGTGTGAGGCATTTGAAGGGGTTCCCGGAGGTAGTGAGGACCAGCATGACTTTTCCGCCTTGGAACCTTTGCTGTGGGAGCAGCGGCTGGACATTTGCGTTTTTTGCTCCGGAGGCTGCCGAGAGTGAAAAACGGTGGTTTTGAGGATGGAGTCCACAGGAAAGCAGAGAGGTCCAAAAGGTGTGGGGCATTTGAAGGGGTTCCCGGAGGCAGTGAGGACCAGCATGACTTTTCCCTGCTGGGGCCTTCGCTGTGGGAGCAGCGGTTGGACGTTTGCGTTTTTTGCTACAGAGACTACCGAGGGTTAAAAACGGTGGTTTTGAGGATGGAGTCCACAGGAAAGCAGAGAGGTCCAAAAGGTGTGGGGCATTTGAAGGGGTTCCCGGAGGCAGTGAGGACCAGCATGACTTTTCCCTGCTGGGGCCTTTGCTGTGGGAGCAGCGGCTGGACGTTTGCGTTTTTTGCTCCGGAGGCTGCCGAGAGTGAAAAACGGTGGTTTTGAGGATGGAGTCCACAGGAAAGCAGAGAGGGCCAAAACGTATGGGACATTTGAAGGGGTTCCTGGAGGCAGTGAGGACCAGCATGACTTTTCCCCGCTGTGGCCTTTGCTGTGGGAGCAGCGGCTGGACATTTGCGTTTTTTGCTCCGGAGGCTGCCGAGAGTGAAAAACGGTGGTTTTGAGGATGGAGTCCACAGGAAAGCAGAGAGGTCCAAAAGGTGTGGGGCATTTGAAGGGGTTCCCAGAGGTAGTGAGGACCAGCATGACTTTTCCCCGCTGGGGCCTTTGCTGTGGGAGCAGCGGATGGACGTTTGCGCTTTTTGCTCCGGAGGCTGCCGAGAGTGAAAAACGGTGGTTTTGAGGATGGAGTCCACAGGAAAGCAGAGAGGTCCAAAAGGTGTGGGGCATTTGAAGGGGTTCCCGGAGGCAGTGAGGACCAGCATGACTTTTCCCCGCTGGGGCCTTTGCTGTGGGAGCAGCGGCTGGATGTTTGCGTTTTTTGCTCCGGAGGCTGCCGAGAGTGAAAAACGGTGGTTTTGAGGATGGAGTCCACAGGAAAGCAGAGAGGTCCAAAAGGTGTGAGGCATTTGAAGGGGTTCCTGGAGGTAGTGAGGACCAGCATGACTTTTCCCCGCTGGGGCCTTTGCTGTGGGAGCAGCGGCTGGACATTTGCGTTTTTTGCTCCGGAAGCTGCCGAGAGTGAAAAACGGTGGTTTTGAGGATGGAGTCCACAGGAAAGCAGAGAGGTCCAAAAGGTGTGGGGCATTTGAAGGGGTTCCTGGAGGCAGTGAGGACCAGCATGACTTTTCCCTGCTGGGGCCTTCGCTGTGGGAGCAGCAGCTGGACGTTTGCGTTTTTTGCTCCGGAGGCTGCCGAGAGTGAAAAACAGTGGTTTTGAGGATGGAGTCCACAGGAAAGCAGAGAGGTCCAAAAGGTGTGGGGCATTTGAAGGGGTTCCTGGAGGCAGTGAGGACCAGCATGACTTTTCCCCGCTTGGGCCTTTGCTGTGGAGGCAGCGGCTGGACGTTTTCGTTTTTTGCTCCGGAGGCTGCCGAGAGTGAAAAACGGTGGTTTTGAGGTTCTAGTCCACAGGAAAGCAGAGAGGTGCAAAAGGTGTGGGGTATTTGAAGGGGTTCCCGGAGGCAGTGAGGACCAGAATGACTTTTCCGCTTTGGAACCTTTGCTGTGGGAGCAGCGGCTGGACGTTTGCGTTTTTTGCTCCGGAGGCTGCCGAGAGTGAAAAACGGTAGTTTTGAGGATGGAGTCCCCAGGAAAGCAGAGAGGTCCAAAAGGTGTGGGGCATTTGAAGGGGTTCCCGGAGGCAGTGAGGACCAGCATGACTTTTCCCTGCTGGGGCCTTTGCTGTGGGAGCAGCGGCTGGACGTTTGCGTTTTTTGCTCCGGAGGCTGCCGAGAGTGAAAAACGGTGGTTTTGAGGATGGAGTCCACAGGAAAGCAGAGAGGTCCAAAAGGTGTGGGGCATTTGAAGGGGTTCCCGGAGGCAGTGAGGACCAGCATGACTTTTCCCCGCTGGGGCCTTTGCTGTGGGAGCAGCAGCTGGACGTTTGCGTTTTTTGATCCGGCGGATGCCGAGAGTGAAAAACGGTGGTTTTGAGGATGGAGTCCACAGGAAAACAGAGAGGTCCAAAAGGTATGGGGCATTTGAAGGGGTTCCCGGAGGCAGTGAGGACCAGCATGACTTTTCCGCCTTGGAAACTTTGCTGTGGGAGCAGCGGCTGGACGTTAGCGTTTTTTGCTCCGGCGGATGCCGAGAGTGAAAAACGGTGGTTTTGAGGATGGAGTCCACAGGAAAGCAGAGAGGTCCAAAAGGTGTGGGGCATTTGAAGGGGTTCCCGGAGGCAGTGAGGACCAGCATGACTTTTCCCCGCTGGGACCTTTGCTGTGGGAGCAGCGGCTGGACGTTTGCGTTTTTTGCTCCGGAGGCTGACGAGAGTGAAAAACAGTGGTTTTGAGGATGGAGTCCACAGGAAAGCAGAGAGGTCCAAAAGGTGTGGGGCATTTGAAGGAGTTCCCGGAGGCAGTGAGGACCAGCATGACTTTTCCCCGCTGGGGCGTTTGCTGTGGGAGCAGCGGCTGGATGTTTGCGTTTTTTGCTCCGGAGGCTGCCGAGAGTGAAAAACGGTGGTTTTGAGGATGGAGTCCACAGGAAAGCAGAGAGGTCCAAAAGGTGTGAGGCATTTGAAGGGGTTCCTGGAGGTAGTGAGGACCAGCATGACTTTTCCCCGCTGGAGCCTTTGCTGTGGGAGCAGCGGCTGGACATTTGCGTTTTTTGCTCCGGAGGCTGCCGAGAGTGAAAAACGGTGGTTTTGAGGATGGAGTCCACAGGAAAGCAGAGAGGTCCAAAAGGTGTGGGGCATTTGAAGGGGTTCCCGGAGGCAGTGAGGACCAGCATGACTTTTCCCTGCTGGGGCCTTCGCTGTGGGAGCAGCGGCTGGACGTTTGCGTTTTTTGCTACACAGACTACCGAGGGTTAAAAACAGTGGTTTTGAGGATGGAGTCCACAGGAAAGCAGAGAGGTCCAAAAGGTGTGGGGCATTTGAAGGGGTTCCCGGAGGCAGTGAGGACCAGCATGACTTTTCCCCGCTGGGGCCTTTGCTGTGGGAGCAGCAGCTGGACGTTTGCGTTTTTTGCTCCGGAGGCTGCCGAGAGTGAAAAACAGTGGTTTTGAGGATGGAGTCCACAGGAAAGCAGAGAGGTCCAAAAGGTGTGGGGCATTTGAAGGGGTTCCTGGAGGCAGTGAGGACCAGCATGACTTTTCCCCGCTTGGGCCTTTGCTGTGGAGGCAGCGGCTGGACGTTTTCGTTTTTTGCTCCGGAGGCTGCCGAGAGTGAAAAACGGTGGTTTTGAGGATGGAGTCCACAGGAAAGCAGAGAGGTGCAAAAGGTGTGGGGTATTTGAAGGGGTTCCCGGAGGCAGTGAGGACCAGCATGACTTTTCCGCTTTGGAACCTTTGCTGTGGGAGCAGCGGCTGGACGTTTGCGTTTTTTGCTCCGGAGGCTGCCGAGAGTGAAAAACGGTAGTTTTGAGGATGGAGTCCCCAGGAAAGCAGAGAGGTCCAAAAGGTGTGGGGCATTTGAAGGGGTTCCCGGAGGCAGTGAGGACCAGCATGACTTTTCCCTGCTGGGGCCTTTGCTGTGGGAGCAGCGGCTGGACGTTTGCGTTTTTTGCTACAGAGGCTGCCGAGAGTGAAAAACGGTGGTTTTGAGGATGGAGTCCACAGGAAAGCAGAGAGGTCCAAAAGGTGTGGGGCATTTGAAGGGGTTCCCGGAGGCAGTGAGGACCAGCATGACTTTTCCCCGCTGGGGCCTTTGCTGTGGGAGCAGCGGCTGGACGTTTGCGTTTTTTGTTCCGGAGGCTGCCGAGAGTGAAAAACGGTGGTTTTGAGGGTGGAGTCCACAGGAAAGCAGAGAGGTGCAAAAGGTGTGGGGCATTTGAAGGGGTTCCCGGAGGCAGTGAGGACCAGCATGACTTTTCTGCCTTGGAACCTTTGCTGTGGGAGCAGCGGCTGGACGTTTGCGTTTTTTGCTCCGGCGGATGCCAAGAGTGAAAAACGGTGGTTTTGAGGATGGAGTCCACAGGAAAGCAGAGAGGTCCAAAAGGTGTGGGGCATTTGAAGGGGTTCCCGGAGGCAGTGAGGACCAGCATGACTTTTCCCCGCTGGGGCCTTTGCTGTGGTAGCAGCGGCTGGACGTTTGCATTTTTTGCTCTGGAGGCTGCTCAGGGTGAAAAACGGTGGTTTTGAGGATGGAGTCCACAGGAAAGCAGAGAGGTCCAAAAGCTGTGGGGCATTTGAAGGGGTTCCCGGAGGCAGTGAGGACCAGCATGACTTTTCCCCGCTGGGGCCTTTGCTGTGGGAGCAGCGGCTGGACGCTTGCGTTTTTTGCTACAGAGACTACCGAGGGTTAAAAACGGGTGTTTTGAGGATGGAGTCCACAGGAAAGCAGAGAGGTCCAAAAAATGTGGGGCATTTGAAGGGGTTCCCGGAGGCAGTGAGGACCAGCATGACTTTTCCCCGCTGGGGCTTTGCTGTGGGAGCAGCGGCTGGACGTTTGCGTTTTTTGCTCCGGAGGCTGCCGAGAGTGAAAAACGGTGGTTTTGAGGATGGAGTCCACAGGAAAGCAGAGAGGTCCAAAAGGTGTGGGGCATTTGAAGGGGTTCCTGGAGGCAGTGAGGACCAGCATGACTTTTCCCCGCTGGGGCCTTTGCTGTGGGAGCAGGGGCTGGACGTTTGCGCTTTTTGCTCCGGAGGCTGCCGAGGTTTAAAAACAATGGTTTTGAGGATGGAGTCCACAGGAAAGCAGAGAGGTCCAAAAGGTGTGGGGCATTTGAAGGGGTTCCTGGAGGCAGTGAGGACCAGCATGACTTTTCCCCGCTGGGGCCTTTGCTGTGGGAGCAGCGGCTGGACGTTTGCGTTTTTTGCTCCGGAGGCTGCTGAGAGTGAAAAACGGTGGTTTTGAGGATGGAGTCCACAGGAAAGCAGAGAGGTCCAAAAGGTGTGGGGCATTTGAAGGGGTTCCTGGAGGCAGTGAGGACCAGCATGACTTTTCCCCGCTGGGGCCTTTGCTGTGGGAGCAGCGGCTGGACGTTTGCGTTTTTTGATCCGGCGGATGCCGAGAGTGAAAAACGGCGGTTTTGAGGATGGAGTCCACAGGAAAACAGAGATGTCCAAAAGGTATGGGGCATTTGAAGGGGTTCCCGGAGGCAGTGAGGACCAGCATGACTTTTCCGCCTTGGAACCTTTGCTGTGGGAGCAGCGGCTGGACGTTAGCGTTTTTTGCTCCGGCGGATGCCGAGAGTGAAAAACGGTGGTTTTGAGGATGGAGTCCACAGGAAAGCAGAGAGGTCCAAAAGGTGTGGGGCATTTGAAGGGGTTCCCGGAGGCAGTGAGGACCAGCATGACTTTTCCCCGCTGGGACCTTTGCTGTGGGAGCAGCGGCTGGACGTTTGCTTTTTTTGCTCCGGAGGCTGACGAGAGTGAAAAACAGTGGTTTTGAGGATGGAGTCCACAGGAAAGCAGAGAGGTCCAAAAGGTGTGGGGCATTTGAAGGGGTTCCCGGAGGCAGTGAGGACCAGCATGACTTTTCCCCGCTGGGGCCTTTGCTGTGGGAGTAGCGGCTGGACGTTTGCGCTTTTTGCTCCGGAGGCTGCCGAGAGTGAAAAACGGTGGTTTTGAGGATGGAGTCCACAGGAAAGCAGAGAGGTCCAAAAGGTGTGGGGCATTTGAAGGGGTTCCCGGAGGCAGTGAGGACCAGCATGACTTTTCCCCGCTGGGGCCTTTGCTGTGGGAGCAGCGGCTGGATGTTTGCGTTTTTTGCTCCGGAGGCTGCCGAGAGTGAAAAACGGTGGTTTTGAGGATGGATTCCACAGGAAAACAGAGAGGTCCAAAAGGTGTGAGGCATTTGAAGGGGTTCCCGGAGGTAGTGAGGACCAGCATGACTTTTCCGCCTTGGAACCTTTGCTGTGGGAGCAGCGGCTGGACATTTGCGTTTTTTGCTCCGGAGGCTGCCGAGAGTGAAAAACGGTGGTTTTGAGGATGGAGTCCACAGGAAAGCAGAGAGGTCCAAAAGGTGTGGGGCATTTGAAGGGGTTCCCGGAGGCAGTGAGGACCAGCATGACTTTTCCCTGCTGGGGCCTTCGCTGTGGGAGCAGCGGTTGGACGTTTGCGTTTTTTGCTACAGAGACTACCGAGGGTTAAAAACGGTGGTTTTGAGGATGGAGTCCACAGGAAAGCAGAGAGGTCCAAAAGGTGTGGGGCATTTGAAGGGGTTCCCGGAGGCAGTGAGGACCAGCATGACTTTTCCCTGCTGGGGCCTTTGCTGTGGGAGCAGCGGCTGGACGTTTGCGTTTTTTGCTCCGGAGGCTGCCGAGAGTGAAAAACGGTGGTTTTGAGGATGGAGTCCACAGGAAAGCAGAGAGGGCCAAAACGTATGGGACATTTGAAGGGGTTCCCGGAGGCAGTGAGGACCAGCATGACTTTTCCCCGCTGTGGCCTTTGCTGTGGGAGCAGCGGCTGGACATTTGCGTTTTTTGCTCCGGAGGCTGCCGAGAGTGAAAAACGGTGGTTTTGAGGATGGAGTCCACAGGAAAGCAGAGAGGTCCAAAAGGTGTGGGGCATTTGAAGGGGTTCCCAGAGGTAGTGAGGACCAGCATGACTTTTCCCCGCTGGGGCCTTTGCTGTGGGAGCAGCGGATGGACGTTTGCGCTTTTTGCTCCGGAGGCTGCCGAGAGTGAAAAACGGTGGTTTTGAGGATGGAGTCCACAGGAAAGCAGAGAGGTCCAAAAGGTGTGGGGCATTTGAAGGGGTTCCCGGAGGCAGTGAGGACCAGCATGACTTTTCCCCGCTGGGGCCTTTGCTGTGGGAGCAGCGGCTGGATGTTTGCGTTTTTTGCTCCGGAGGCTGCCGAGAGTGAAAAACGGTGGTTTTGAGGATGGAGTCCACAGGAAAGCAGAGAGGTCCAAAAGGTGTGAGGCATTTGAAGGGGTTCCTGGAGGTAGTGAGGACCAGCATGACTTTTCCCCGCTGGGGCCTTTGCTGTGGGAGCAGCGGCTGGACATTTGCGTTTTTTGCTCCGGAAGCTGCCGAGAGTGAAAAACGGTGGTTTTGAGGATGGAGTCCACAGGAAAGCAGAGAGGTCCAAAAGGTGTGGGGCATTTGAAGGGGTTCCTGGAGGCAGTGAGGACCAGCATGACTTTTCCCTGCTGGGGCCTTCGCTGTGGGAGCAGCAGCTGGACGTTTGCGTTTTTTGCTCCGGAGGCTGCCGAGAGTGAAAAACAGTGGTTTTGAGGATGGAGTCCACAGGAAAGCAGAGAGGTCCAAAAGGTGTGGGGCATTTGAAGGGGTTCCTGGAGGCAGTGAGGACCAGCATGACTTTTCCCCGCTTGGGCCTTTGCTGTGGAGGCAGCGGCTGGACGTTTTCGTTTTTTGCTCCGGAGGCTGCCGAGAGTGAAAAACGGTGGTTTTGAGGTTCTAGTCCACAGGAAAGCAGAGAGGTGCAAAAGGTGTGGGGTATTTGAAGGGGTTCCCGGAGGCAGTAAGGACCAGAATGACTTTTCCGCTTTGGAACCTTTGCTGTGGGAGCAGCGGCTGGACGTTTGCGTTTTTTGCTCCGGAGGCTGCCGAGAGTGAAAAACGGTAGTTTTGAGGATGGAGTCCCCAGGAAAGCAGAGAGGTCCAAAAGGTGTGGGGCATTTGAAGGGGTTCCCGGAGGCAGTGAGGACCAGCATGACTTTTCCCTGCTGGGGCCTTTGCTGTGGGAGCAGCGGCTGGACGTTTGCGTTTTTTGCTCCGGAGGCTGCCGAGAGTGAAAAACGGTGGTTTTGAGGATGGAGTCCACAGGAAAGCAGAGAGGTCCAAAAGGTGTGGGGCATTTGAAGGGGTTCCCGGAGGCAGTGAGGACCAGCATGACTTTTCCCCGCTGGGGCCTTTGCTGTGGGAGCAGCAGCTGGACGTTTGCGTTTTTTGATCCGGCGGATGCCGAGAGTGAAAAACGGTGGTTTTGAGGATGGAGTCCACAGGAAAACAGAGAGGTCCAAAAGGTATGGGGCATTTGAAGGGGTTCCCGGAGGCAGTGAGGACCAGCATGACTTTTCCGCCTTGGAAACTTTGCTGTGGGAGCAGCGGCTGGACGTTAGCGTTTTTTGCTCCGGCGGATGCCGAGAGTGAAAAACGGTGGTTTTGAGGATGGAGTCCACAGGAAAGCAGAGAGGTCCAAAAGGTGTGGGGCATTTGAAGGGGTTCCCGGAGGCAGTGAGGACCAGCATGACTTTTCCCCGCTGGGACCTTTGCTGTGGGAGCAGCGGCTGGACGTTTGCGTTTTTTGCTCCGGAGGCTGACGAGAGTGAAAAACAGTGGTTTTGAGGATGGAGTCCACAGGAAAGCAGAGAGGTCCAAAAGGTGTGGGGCATTTGAAGGAGTTCCCGGAGGCAGTGAGGACCAGCATGACTTTTCCCCGCTGGGGCGTTTGCTGTGGGAGCAGCGGCTGGATGTTTGCGTTTTTTGCTCCGGAGGCTGCCGAGAGTGAAAAACGGTGGTTTTGAGGATGGAGTCCACAGGAAAGCAGAGAGGTCCAAAAGGTGTGAGGCATTTGAAGGGGTTCCTGGAGGTAGTGAGGACCAGCATGACTTTTCCCCGCTGGAGCCTTTGCTGTGGGAGCAGCGGCTGGACATTTGCGTTTTTTGCTCCGGAGGCTGCCGAGAGTGAAAAACGGTGGTTTTGAGGATGGAGTCCACAGGAAAGCAGAGAGGTCCAAAAGGTGTGGGGCATTTGAAGGGGTTCCCGGAGGCAGTGAGGACCAGCATGACTTTTCCCTGCTGGGGCCTTCGCTGTGGGAGCAGCGGCTGGACGTTTGCGTTTTTTGCTACACAGACTACCGAGGGTTAAAAACAGTGGTTTTGAGGATGGAGTCCACAGGAAAGCAGAGAGGTCCAAAAGGTGTGGGGCATTTGAAGGGGTTCCCGGAGGCAGTGAGGACCAGCATGACTTTTCCCCGCTGGGGCCTTTGCTGTGGGAGCAGCAGCTGGACGTTTGCGTTTTTTGCTCCGGAGGCTGCCGAGAGTGAAAAACAGTGGTTTTGAGGATGGAGTCCACAGGAAAGCAGAGAGGTCCAAAAGGTGTGGGGCATTTGAAGGGGTTCCTGGAGGCAGTGAGGACCAGCATGACTTTTCCCCGCTTGGGCCTTTGCTGTGGAGGCAGCGGCTGGACGTTTTCGTTTTTTGCTCCGGAGGCTGCCGAGAGTGAAAAACGGTGGTTTTGAGGATGGAGTCCACAGGAAAGCAGAGAGGTGCAAAAGGTGTGGGGTATTTGAAGGGGTTCCCGGAGGCAGTGAGGACCAGCATGACTTTTCCGCTTTGGAACCTTTGCTGTGGGAGCAGCGGCTGGACGTTTGCGTTTTTTGCTCCGGAGGCTGCCGAGAGTGAAAAACGGTAGTTTTGAGGATGGAGTCCCCAGGAAAGCAGAGAGGTCCAAAAGGTGTGGGGCATTTGAAGGGGTTCCCGGAGGCAGTGAGGACCAGCATGACTTTTCCCTGCTGGGGCCTTTGCTGTGGGAGCAGCGGCTGGACGTTTGCGTTTTTTGCTACAGAGGCTGCCGAGAGTGAAAAACGGTGGTTTTGAGGATGGAGTCCACAGGAAAGCAGAGAGGTCCAAAAGGTGTGGGGCATTTGAAGGGGTTCCCGGAGGCAGTGAGGACCAGCATGACTTTTCCCCGCTGGGGCCTTTGCTGTGGGAGCAGCGGCTGGACGTTTGCGTTTTTTGTTCCGGAGGCTGCCGAGAGTGAAAAACGGTGGTTTTGAGGGTGGAGTCCACAGGAAAGCAGAGAGGTGCAAAAGGTGTGGGGCATTTGAAGGGGTTCCCGGAGGCAGTGAGGACCAGCATGACTTTTCCCCGCTGGGGCCTTTGCTGTGCGAGCAGCAGCTGGACGTTTGCGTTTTTTGCTCCGGAGGATGCTGAGAGTGAAAAACGGTGGTTTTGAGGATGGAGTCCACAGGAAAGCAGAGAGGTCCAAAAGGTGTGGGGCATTTGAAGGGGTTCCCGGAGGCAGTGAGGACCAGCATGACTTTTCAGCCTTGGAACCTTTGCTGTGGGAGCAGCGGCTGGACGTTTGCGTTTTTTGCTACAGAGACTACCGAGGTTTAAAAACGGTTGTTTTGAGGATGGAGTCCACAGGAAAGCAGAGAGGTCCAAAAGGTGTGAGGCATTTGAAGGGGTTCCTGGAGGTAGTGAGGACCAGCATGACTTTTCCCCGCTGGGGCCTTTGCTGTGGGAGCAGCGGCTGGACATTTGCGTTTTTTGCTCCGGAGGCTGCCGAGAGTGAAAAACGGTGGTTTTGAGGATGGAGTCCACAGGAAAGCAGAGAGGTCCAAAAGGTGTGGGGCATTTGAAGGGGTTCCTAGAGGCAGTGAGGACCAGCATGACTTTTCCCTGCTGGGGCCTTCGCTGTGGGAGCAGCAGCTGGACGTTTGCATTTTTTGCTCCGGAGGCTGCCGAGAGTGAAAAACAGTGGTTTTGAGGATGGAGTCCACAGGAAAGCAGAGAGGTCCAAAAGGTGTGGGGCATTTGAAGGGGTTCCTGGAGGCAGTGAGGACCAGCATGACTTTTCCCCGCTTGGGCCTTTGCTGTGGGAGCAGCGGCTGGACGTTTTCGTTTTTTGCTCCGGAGGCTGCCGAGAGTGAAAAACGGTGGTTTTGAGGATGGAGTCCACAGGAAAGCAGAGAGGTGCAAAAGGTGTGGGGTATTTGAAGGGGTTCCCGGAGGCAGTGAGGACCAGCATGACTTTTCCGCTTTGGAACCTTTGCTGTGGGAGCAGCGGCTGGACGTTTGCGTTTTTTGCTCCGGAGGCTGCCGAGAGTGAAAAACGGTAGTTTTGAGGATGGAGTCCCCAGGAAAGCAGAGAGGTCCAAAAGGTGTGGGGCATTTGAAGGGGTTCCCGGAGGCAGTGAGGACCAGCATGACTTTTCCCTGCTGGGGCCTTTGCTGTGGGAGCAGCGGCTGGACGTTTGCGTTTTTTGCTCCGGAGGCTGCCGAGAGTGAAAAACGGTGGTTTTGAGGATGGAGTCCACAGGAAAGCAGAGAGGTCCAAAAGGTGTGGGGCATTTGAAGGGGTTCCCGGAGGCAGTGAGGACCAGCATGACTTTTCCCCGCTGGGGCCTTTGCTGTGGGAGCAGCAGCTGGACGTTTGCGTTTTTTGATCCGGCGGATGCCGAGAGTGAAAAACGGTGGTTTTGAGGATGGAGTCCACAGGAAAACAGAGAGGTCCAAAAGGTATGGGGCATTTGAAGGGGTTCCCGGAGGCAGTGAGGACCAGCATGACTTTTCCGCCTTGGAACCTTTGCTGTGGGAGCAGCGGCTGGACGTTAGCGTTTTTTGCTCCGGCGGATGCCGAGAGTGAAAAACGGTGGTTTTGAGGATGGAGTCCACAGGAAAGCAGAGAGGTCCAAAAGGTGTGGGGCATTTGAAGGGGTTCCCGGAGGCAGTGAGGACCAGCATGACTTTTCCCCCCTGGCTCCTTTGCTGTGGGAGCAGCGGCTGGACGTTTGCGTTTTTTGCTCCGGAGGCTGACGAGAGTGAAAAACAGTGGTTTTGAGGATGGAGTCCACAGGAAAGCAGAGAGGTCCAAAAGGTGTGGGGCATTTGAAGGAGTTCCCGGAGGCAGTGAGGACCAGCATGACTTTTCCCCGCTGGGGCCTTTGCTGTGGGAGCAGCGGCTGGATGTTTGCGTTTTTTGCTCCGGAGGCTGCCGAGAGTGAAAAACGGTGGTTTTGAGGATGGAGTCCACAGGAAAGCAGAGAGGTCCAAAAGGTGTGAGGCATTTGAAGGGGTTCCTGGAGGTAGTGAGGACCAGCATGACTTTTCCCCGCTGGAGCCTTTGCTGTGGGAGCAGCGGCTGGACATTTGCGTTTTTTGCTCCGGAGGCTGCCGAGAGTGAAAAACGGTGGTTTTGAGGATGGAGTCCACAGGAAAGCAGAGAGGTCCAAAAGGTGTGGGGCATTTGAAGGGGTTCCCGGAGGCAGTGAGGACCAGCATGACTTTTCCCTGCTGGGGCCTTCGCTGTGGGAGCAGCGGCTGGACGTTTGCGTTTTTTGCTACACAGACTACCGAGGGTTAAAAACAGTGGTTTTGAGGATGGAGTCCACAGGAAAGCAGAGAGGTCCAAAAGGTGTGGGGCATTTGAAGGGGTTCCCGGAGGCAGTGAGGACCAGCATGACTTTTCCCCGCTGGGGCCTTTGCTGTGGGAGCAGCAGCTGGACGTTTGCGTTTTTTGCTCCGGAGGCTGCCGAGAGTGAAAAACAGTGGTTTTGAGGATGGAGTCCACAGGAAAGCAGAGAGGTCCAAAAGGTGTGGGGCATTTGAAGGGGTTCCTGGAGGCAGTGAGGACCAGCATGACTTTTCCCCGCTTGGGCCTTTGCTGTGGAGGCAGCGGCTGGACGTTTTCGTTTTTTGCTCCGGAGGCTGCCGAGAGTGAAAAACGGTGGTTTTGAGGATGGAGTCCACAGGAAAGCAGAGAGGTGCAAAAGGTGTGGGGTATTTGAAGGGGTTCCCGGAGGCAGTGAGGACCAGCATGACTTTTCCGCTTTGGAACCTTTGCTGTGGGAGCAGCGGCTGGACGTTTGCGTTTTTTGCTCCGGAGGCTGCCGAGAGTGAAAAACGGTAGTTTTGAGGATGGAGTCCCCAGGAAAGCAGAGAGGTCCAAAAGGTGTGGGGCATTTGAAGGGGTTCCCGGAGGCAGTGAGGACCAGCATGACTTTTCCCTGCTGGGGCCTTTGCTGTGGGAGCAGCGGCTGGACGTTTGCGTTTTTTGCTACAGAGGCTGCCGAGAGTGAAAAACGGTGGTTTTGAGGATGGAGTCCACAGGAAAGCAGAGAGGTCCAAAAGGTGTGGGGCATTTGAAGGGGTTCCCGGAGGCAGTGAGGACCAGCATGACTTTTCCCCGCTGGGGCCTTTGCTGTGGGAGCAGCGGCTGGACGTTTGCGTTTTTTGTTCCGGAGGCTGCCGAGAGTGAAAAACGGTGGTTTTGAGGGTGGAGTCCACAGGAAAGCAGAGAGGTGCAAAAGGTGTGGGGCATTTGAAGGGGTTCCCGGAGGCAGTGAGGACCAGCATGACTTTTCCCCGCTGGGGCCTTTGCTGTGCGAGCAGCAGCTGGACGTTTGCGTTTTTTGCTCCGGAGGATGCTGAGAGTGAAAAACGGTGGTTTTGAGGATGGAGTCCACAGGAAAGCAGAGAGGTCCAAAAGGTGTGGGGCATTTGAAGGGGTTCCCGGAGGCAGTGAGGACCAGCATGACTTTTCAGCCTTGGAACCTTTGCTGTGGGAGCAGCGGCTGGACGTTTGCGTTTTTTGCTACAGAGACTACCGAGGGTTAAAAACGGTTGTTTTGAGGATGGAGTCCACAGGAAAGCAGAGAGGTCCAAAAGGTGTGGGGCATTTGAAGGGGTTCCCGGAGGCAGTGAGGACCAGCATGACTTTTCCCCGCTGGGGCCTTTGCTGTGGGAGCAGCGGCTGGACGTTTGCTTTTTTTGATACAGAGACTACAGAGGGTTAAAAACGGTGGTTTTGAGGCAATGAATTATGAAAATTACAAAATTTTTTTGTTTGGCCTCTGGCCTCCACTTTTTGGCCTCCACTTGTTGGCCTCCACTTGTTGGCCTCCACTTTTTGGCCTCCACTTTTTGGCCTCCACTTTTTGGCCTTCACTTTTTGGGCCTCCACTTTTTGGGCCTCCACTTTTTGGCCTCCACTTTTGGGCCTCCACTTTTTGTGCCTCCACTTTTTGGGCCTCCACTTTTTGGGCCTCCACTTTTTGGGCCTCTGGCCTCCCCTTTCCGGCCTCCACTTTTCATCCTCTGGCCTCCACTTTTCGTCCTCTGGCCTCCACTTTCCGGCTTTTACTTTCTGGCCTCCGGCCTCCACCTTCCGGCCTCTATCTCTTGGCCTCCACCTTCCGGCCTCTATCTCCTGGCCTCCACCTTCCGGCCTCCACCTCCTAACTGTTGTTCCTGTTTTTCCATCTTTACGCCTTGCCCGTCCCCTCTTTCTCTCCCAGTGTTTCTACTTTCCCTTCCCCCCTTTCCTTTTTTCCCTCTTCCCCCCCTTTTTGTTTTTCCCCTGTCCCACTTTTTCTCCTTTTTGTTCTGCACTGTTCCGTCCCCCCTTTCCCCTCTCCTCCTTATTATTTTTTTATTTTTTAGTATAGAATCACACGCATACATTTCCACCTGAAGGGAAAGGGGGAGGAACAAGCCCTTTCCCGAGAACAGACAGCAGCTTTACTGCCACACTAACAATGGCTGCAAAATTTCTTCAGATGGATCAACACTCATTTGAAGTCTTCAAATACTTCTCATCTTTAAAGGAGGTGCCGCATGTCCACCTGAATCCTTCCTCTTTCTTCTGGCCTATTTGGTAATACGCTGAAATAGGATGATGCCATTTACGGCAGCCCAAGGTCCATTGTTGGGGTTGTATGCCTCAGAAGAGGGAGATTCATAGGGGACATTAGAAAACGTTACAATCTGGAAACATGGGTGGGAGCCATTGAAATAGAGAAAACCCTCTCATTTTACTATCTATTGACATATGACTATTTGTTTGCGTATAGCGAAGGTGTTCAAAATAAAAATCTACTCTACAAAAAACCTCCTCTATTACATAAAGGATTTTAGAATATAAAATATGTGTCCCACAGTCTGTTTTTACCTTTATTGTTCTCTCTCTGCCTGGCTCCCCGTCCCCATTCTTTAATTGCTCTGTCTCTCCCCTTCAGCTCATCGAGGTTTTTTGGTATGTTTCAGTTTATCTCTGTCTACCTCACTGCCCCCCTTTTTAATTCCTTCTTCTCTGCCTTGTGGCTCATTGCTCTTTTTTGTTTTGTGTGTTTTTTGTTTTGTTTTTTTTCATCTCTGTCAGCATGGTTTCCTGTTGCTTCCTTCTTCCTGGCCTGTAGCCCATCGCTGTTGCATTGGGTTTACCATGCGAGGTGTCGTTAGCTGGGGCGGGGGCTGCAGGGGTGGGTTCTGTGAGAAGACACCGGGTGTTGTTCCCATGTTGGGCACAGCCAGTTCCCATGCTGAGACGGATGTGCTGCTGGTTAAAGCTGAGCCCATCGGCAGCGCTGGTAGGAAGCAGAGCAGAGGTTCTCCTGCAGCCTGTGGTGAAGACCATGGTGAGGCAGGCTGTTCCCCTGCAGTCCAGGGAGGTCCAGGGTGGAGCCAACGTGCCCCTGCGGCGCGTGGAGGACCCGAGGCCGGAGCAGGTGGCTGTGCCTGAAGGAAGCCGAGAGCCTGTGCGAGACCTGCGGCCTCATGGGAGGGACCCCCCACTGGAGCAGAAAAAGAGCCTGAGGAGGAAGGAGCCGCAACCCCCATGCCATGTCCCCTGCGTTGGTCAGGGCTGGGATGTAGAGAAGTCAGGAGAGAAGAGGCGCCCAGGAAAAGAGGGAGGGGTGGCAGGAAGGTGTTTTATTTTGCGTTTGTTCCTATTTGTCATTATTTGATTAACAGTAAGTTAAATTAATTTCCCCTCCTACCCTTCCCTCTCTGATTCCCCAAACTAATTTGAACTTCTTGCCCGTGTGGCTTGTGCTATGTCGCTTTTCAAATTGTCTTCCTACCTCTCCCTCCATGCAGCTCTGCGTAACTAGGTTTGAATTCTGGTGTATGATTCTTGTATCCCATCGCTTTCAAAATTTTCTGTCCTTGTCTCCCTCTAGCCGTCTACCTGTCTGCAAATCCCCATTCTACCCTCTCTTTCCTGCACCCAGTCACTCTTTTTCACTTTCTTTTTACATCTCCCTGTCCCTATTTTTTAGTTTTTGTCTATGTTTCGTGTACCATATTGCCTTTTGAGATTTTCTTTCAATGTCTACCTCTGTCCGGATCCCCGGTGTTATTTTTTATGTCTTGCCAATGTTTCTTTTCCCCCTGACACGGCAGAAATTTTCCCCGCCCCTTGTCTTGTCTCCGTCTTCTTGTCCTGCCGGTCCCTTTGGCCTCTGTCCTGCTCCCTGTCGCTCTTATTTGTTCCTCCATCTCTATGCCTGTTATTTTGCGCAGTCTGTCCGCTCTCCTCTCTCTACGTGGCTGTCCCACTCCCCACCCCTCTCTTGTTTGCAGCGTGCTGTTTTCTGCTTCCCTGTCTCACACCTCTTCTCTATGTCCCTCTGTCCTTCCTCCTGCTTTTCTCTTGCCTTTTCTCCCTCTGTCCTGTTGCGTTTGGGCACTGAGCCTTATAGCCAACTCACTGCTGGGATTTCTTGCGTACATTAATGAATAAACTTTTCCTGCCCCTTGTGTGCCCCTGGATGTGTTTGCATCCCCTGGGTGCAGAGGTCGTGGCTGGGGACAGGGGCAGGGGAGGGGGCGATGTGCTGTGGGGCTTTGGCAAGGGCCCCTGCTCCTGACGGGCTCCAGCTGTGGGCTGGGGCAGCCCAGGTGGGACCAGTGAGGTGATGGTGGGACGGGGCCAAGGGTTTAAAAAGGCTGCAGGTGGGGATGAGTGGGGGCAGCCTCAGGTGCAGCCAGTGAGGCTGAGGATGGGGCTGGCCCTGCTGTGCCAAGGGTCGGGGGCTGCCTGGGCACGCATGCCTGCTGGAGCTGGCTGAGGAGTGAAAAGAAGGGGGTTCCACAGGCGGCTGCCCCCAGCAAGGAGCGGACGGGCCCCACGGCGAGGAAGGATCGCTCCCAGCCATTCCTGACAGCGCACACCACCAGCTCACAGCTCCAGGACGTCGGTACCTCTGTCAGCTGCACATGTGAGCCACCGTGCCTCCGGGAAGCCTCGGGGGAGAGTTTAATAGCATGCTTTTTGTTTTTTCCATTCCATTTCGATGAATTCCCGACTTTACCGAAAATGGAAATTTGTGTTTTTCACTAATGTTGCTGTATACTGTGTAAGTTGCTGATATAATTACTCTTTATAGGGCTGATGATGAGACTATCAAGCAGGGGTTCAGGTTAGCATCTTGTATGTGTCTGTCTATGGCGTTTCAGTATTTTTAAAGAAAGCAGAAGGGACATAAGGCATAGTGTATTTCAGGTGATGGGACCGCTCATTGCATTTCCCCTTCACCCTTCCCTGTCCCCTTTCCCTGTTTTCCCCCTTCTTCCCTGTGTTCCCCCATTCCCCCCTTTTCCCTTTCTTTCCCGTTCTCCTCATCCCCCTTTACCCTTCTTTTCCTTGTCCCCTTTCCCCTTTCTTCCCTCCCGTCCCACCTTTCCCTCTTTCCCTTTATTCCCCCACCCCATGTTCCCCCCTTCCTTTCCCTTTCTTCCACCCTGTCGCCCCTTTCCCCCTTTGCCTTTCTTTCCCCCTGTCCAATGTCCCCTATTTCCCCTTTTGTTCTACCTCCCCTGTTCCCTCATTATCCCTTATACCCCCCACCCCCCGTGCCCTTTCTTCCCCACACTACTGTCCCCCTTTCCCCCTTCCTTTCCCCTATGCCTCCTGTTTTGCTCTTTCCCTTCATCCTTGGTACCCCCTTTAATTCTTCCCCGTTGCCCCTTTCCCCGTCCTTTCCCTCTGCCCTTTCCCCCCCGTTGCCCCGTTCCTTCTTTTTCAATGACGCTCTCCCAATGTGTTCCATGCTCCCCCTTTCTCCCTTGTTCCCCCTTTCCTTCTCCTGCATCCCCCCTTTTCCCTACCCTTCTTTCTCAGTTCCCCCTACCATCTGTGTTCCGTGTCCCCCCTTCCCCATTTCCTCACCCCCCATCACCCCTTTTCTTTCTCCATTTTTCCTCCGTCCCATTTCTCCCTTTCTTTCCCCCACTCCATCCGCTGTCCCCCTCTTTCCACCTGTCTTGTCTCTCCTGTTCCAGGTCTCCCCTCTCTCTTTCTACCTCCCTTTCTTTCTGTTTTTCCATCTTCACACCTCGCCCGCCCCCCCTTCATTGTTTCTTCCCTGCTGCTCCCCTTTCTTCTTTTTTTTTTCCCCCAGCTGTCTCCTCTTTCCTCCTTTCTTGGCTCCCCCTTTTCCCTCTCATTCCCACGTTGAACCCTCCCCCCGCACTCCTCCCCCCCTCCTCACATGGCCCTTGTGACTCGCAGGTCTTCTTGCCCGACAGTGACTTCCATCCCGGCATGATTCTTCTTGCTGAGAGTTTTCCCTCACCTTTGAGGCACATTGTTTGTAGTGTTCTGTGTAGTATCTGTGCATATCCGCGTGGCTCGGAGTCACCCCGCCCAGGGGTGTAGAGTCAAGGGTAGGTGGTATACCTTTAAGAGTATACGGTTTATATTTTGATGTGTCGAGGCAAAAGCGGTAAGATCATTTCGGACCGAGTAGCTGTGAGTGGGTTTTGCGAACAGGTTTTTCATTAACACTTCCTGGGGAAGGACAGAGCTCTGCAGGAGGGGCCATTCAGCGCTGTGGCCAGAGACTGCATCTCAGACGAAAGGAGGCTGCCGAGAGTGACAAACGGTGGTTTTGAAGATAGAGTCTGTAAGAAACCAGAGAGGGCCGAAGTGCGTGGGGCATTTGAAGGGGTTCCCGGAGGCACTGAGGACCAGCATGACTTTTCCCCGCTGGGGCCTTTGCTGTGGGAGCAGCGGCTGGACGTTTGCGTTTTTTGCTCCGGAGGCTGCCGAGAGTGAAAAACGGTGGTTTTGAGGATGGAGTCCACAGGAAAGCAGAGAGGTCCAAAAGGTGTGGGGCATTTGAAGGGGTTCCCGGAGGCAGTGAGGACCAGCATGACTTTTCCTCGCTGGGCCTTTGCTGTGGGTGCAGCGGCTGGATGTTTGAGTTTTTTGCTCCGGAGGCTGCCGAGAGTGAAAAACGGTGGTTTTGAGGATGGATTCCACAGGAAAGCAGAGAGGTCCAAAAGGTGTGGGGCATTTGAAGGGGTTCCCGGAGGCAGTGAGGACCAGCATGACTTTTCCCCGCTGGGGCCTTTGCTGTGGGAGCAGCCCCTGGACGTTTGCGTTTTTTGATACAGAGAATACAGAGGGTTAAAAACAGTGGTTTTGAGGATGGATTCCACAGAAAATCAGAGAGGTCCAAAAGGTGTGGGGCATTTGAAGTGGTTCCCGGAGGCAGTGAGGACCAGCATGACTTTTCCCCGCTGGGGCCTTTGCTGTGGGAGCAGCGGCTGGACGTTTGCGTTTTTTGCTCCGGAGGCTGCCGAGGGTTAATAACGGTGGTTTTGAGGATGGAGTCCACAGGAAAGCAGAGAGGTCCAAAAGGTGTGGGGCATTTGAAGTGGTTCCCGGAGGCAGTGAGGACCAGCATGACTTTTCCCCGCTGGGGCCTTTGCTGTGGGAGCAGCGGCTGGACGTTTGCGTTTTTGGCACCGGCGGATGCCGAGAGTGAAAAACGGTGGTTTTGAGGATGGAGTCCACAGGAAAACAGAGAGGGCCAAAACGTATGGGACATTTGAAGGGGTTCCCGGAGGCAGTGAGGACCAGCATGACTTTTCTGCCTTGGAACGTTTGCTGTGGGAGCAGCAGCTGGACGTTTGCGTTTTTTGCTACAGGGACTACCGAGGGTTAAAAGCGGTGGTTTTGAGGATGGATTCCACAGGAAAACAGAGAGGTGCAAAAGGTGTGGGGCATTTGAAGGGGTTCCCGGAGGCAGGTAGGACCAGCATGACTTTTCCGCCTTGGAACCTTTGCTGTGGGAGCAGCGGCTGGACGTTTGCGTTTTTTGATACAGAGAATACAGAGGGTTAAAAACAGTGGTTTTAAGGATGGATTCCACAGAAAAGCAGAGAGGTCCAAAAGGTGTGGGGCATTTGAAGGGGTTCCCGGAGGCAGTGAGGACCAGCATGACTTTTCCACGCTGGGCCTTTGCTGTGGGTGCAGCGGCTGGATGTTTGAGTTTTTTGCTCCGGAGGCTGCTGAGAGTGAAAAACGGTAATTTTGAGGATGGATTCCACAGGAAAGCAGAGAGGTCCAAAAGGTGTGGGGCATTTGAAGGGGTTCCCGGAGGCAGTGAGGACCAGCATGACTTGTCCCCGCTGGGGCCTTTGCTGTGGGAGCAGCGGCTGGACGTTTGCGTTTTTTGCTCCGGAGGCTGCCGAGAGTGAAAAACGGTGGTTTTGAGGATGGAGTCCACAGGAAAACAGAGAGGTCCAAAAGGTGTGGGGCATTTGAAGGGGTTCCCGGAGGCAGTGAGGACCAGCATGACTTTTCCGCCTTGGAACCTTTGCTGTGGGAGCAGCGGCTGGACGTTTGCGTTTTTTGCTCCGGAGGCTGCCGAGAGTGAAAAACGGTGGTTTTGAGGATGGAGTTCACAGGAAAGCAGAGAGGTCCAAAAGGTGTGGGGTATTTGAAGGGGTTCCCGGAGGCAGTGAGGACCAGCATGACTTTTCCCCGCTGGGGCCTTTGCTGTGGGAGCAGCGGCTGGACGTTTGCGTTTTTTGCTCCGGAGGCTGCCGAGAGTGAAAAACGGTGGTTTTGAGGATGGAGTCCACATGAAAGCAGACAGATCCAAAAGGTGTGGGGCATATGAAGGCGTTCCCGGAGGCAGTGAGGACCAGCATGACTTTTCCCCGCTGGGGCCTTTGCTGTGCTAGCAGCGGCTGGACGTTTGCGTATTTTGCTCCGGAGGCTGCCGAGAGTGAAAAACGGTGGTTTTGAGGATGGAGTCCACAGGAAAGCAGAGAGGTCCAAAAGGTGTGGGGCATTTGAAGGGGTTCCTGGAGGTAGTGAGGACCAGCATGACTTTTCTTGCTGGGGCATTTGCTGTGGAAGCAGCGGCTGGACGTTTGCGTTTTTTGCTCCGGAGGCTGCCGAGGTTGAAAAACGGTGGTTTTGAGGATGGAGTCCACAGGAAAGCAGAGAGGTCCAAAAGGTGTGGGGCATTTGAAGGGGTTCCCGGAGGTAGTGAGGACCAGCATGACTTTTCTGCCTTGGAACGTTTGCTGTGGGAGCAGCGGCTGTACGTTTGCGTTTTTTGCTACAGGGACTACCGAGGGTTAAAAGCGGTGGTTTTGAGGATGGATTCCACAGGAAAACAGAGAGGTCCAAAAGGTGTGGGGCATTTGAAGGGCTTCCCCGAGGCAGTGAGGACCAGCATGACTTTTCCCCACTGGGGCCTTTGCTGTGGGAGCAGCGGCTGGACATCTGCGTTTTTTGCTACAGAGACTACCGAGGGTTAATAACGGTGGTTTTGAGGATGGAGTCCACAGGAAAGCAGAGAGGTCCAAAAGGTGTGGGGCATTTGAAGGGGTTCCCAGAGGCAGTGAGGACCAGCATGACTTTTCCCCGCTGGGGCCTTTGCTGTGGGAGCAGCGGCTGGACGTTTGCGTTTTTTGCTCCGGAGGCTGCCGAGAGTGAAAAACGGTGGTTTTGAGGATGGAGTCCACATGAAAGCAGACAGATCCAAAAGGTGTGGGGCATATGAAGGTGTTCCCGGAGGCAGTGAGGACCAGCATGACTTTTCCCCGCTGGGGCCTTTGCTGTGGAAGCAGCGGCTGGACGTTTGCGTATTTTGCTCCGGAGGCTGCCGAGAGTGAAAAACGGTGGTTTTGAGGATGGAGTCCACAGGAAAGCAGAGAGGTCCAAAAGGTGTGGGGCATTTGAAGGGGTTCCCAGAGGCAGTGAGGACCAGCATGACTTTTCCGCCTTGGAACCTTTGCTGTGGGAGCAGCGGCTGGACGTTTGCGTTTTTTGCTCCGGCGGATGCCGAGAGTGAAAAACGGTGGTTTTTAGGATGGAGTCAGCAGGAAAACAGAGAGGTCCAAAACGTATGGGGCATTTGAAGGGGTTCCCGGAGGCAGTGAGGACCAGCATGACTTTTCCCTGCTGGGGCCTTTGCTGTGGGAGCAGCGGCTGGACGTTTGCGTTTTTTGCTCCGGAGGCTGCCGAGAGTGAAAAACGGTGGTTTTGAGGATGGAGTCCACAGGAAAGCAGAGAGGTCCAAAAGGTGTGGGGCATTTGAAGGGGTTCCCGGAGGCAGTGAGGACCAGCATGACTTTTCTGCCTTGGAACGTTTGCTGTGGGAGCAGCGGCTGGACGTTTGCTTTTTTTGCTACAGAGACTACCGTGGGTTAAAAGCGGTGGTTTTGAGGATGGATTCCACAGGAAAACAGAGAGGTCCAAAAGGTGTGGGGCATTTGAAGGGGTTCCCGGAGGCAGTGAGGACCAGCATGACTTTTCCCCGCTGGGGCCTTTGCTGTGGGAGCAGCGGCTGGACGTTTGCGTTTTTTGCTCCGGAGGCTGCCGAGAGTGAAAAACGGTGGTTTTGAGGATGGAGTCCACAGGAAAGCAGAGAGGTCCAAAAGGTGTGGGGCATTTGAAGGGGTTCCCGGAGGCAGTGAGGACCAGCATGACTTTTCAGCCTTGGAACATTTGCTGTGGGAGCAGCGGCTGGACGTTTGTGTTTTTTGCTAAAGAGACTACGGAGGGTATAAAAACGGTGGTTTTGAGGATGGAGTCCACAGGAAAGCAGAGAGGTGCAAAAGGTGTGGGGCATTTGCAGGGGTTCCCGGAGGCAGTGAGGACCAGCATGACTTTTCCCCGCTGGGGCCTTTGCTGTGGGAGCAGCGGCTGGACGTTTGCGTTTTTTGCTACAGAGACTACCGAGGGTTACTAACGGTGGTTTTGAGGATGGATTCCACAGGAAAGCAGAGAGGTCCAAAAGGTGTGGGGCATTTGAAAGGGTTCCCGGAGGCAGTGAGGACCAGCATGACTTTTCCTTGAAGGGGCCGTTGCTGTGGGAGCAGCGGCTGGACGTTTGCGTTTTTTGCTCCGGCGGATGCCGAGAGTGAAAAACGGTGGTTTTGAGGATGGAGTCCACAGGAAAGCAGAGAGGTCCAAAAGGTGTGGGGTATTTGAAGGGGTTCCCGGAGGCAGTGAGGACCAGCATGACTTTTCCCCGCTGGGGCCTTTGCTGTGGGAGCAGCGGCTGGACGTTTGCGTTTTTTGCTCCGGAGGCTGCCGAGAGTGAAAAACGGTGGTTTTGAGGATGGATTCCACAGGAAAGCAGAGAGGTCCAAAAGGTGTGGGGCATTTGAAGAGGTTCCTGGAGGTAGTGAAGACCAGCATGACTTTTCCCCGCTGGGGCCTTTGCTGTGGGAGCAGCGGCTGGACGTTTGCGTTTTTTGCTCCGGAGGCTGCCGAGAGTGAAAAACGGTGGTTTTGAGGATTGAGTCCACAGGAAAACAGAGAGGTCCAAAAGGTGTGGGGCATTTGAAGGGGTTCCCGGAGGCAGTGAGAACCAGCATGACTTTTCCCCGCTGGGGCTTTTGCTGTGCTAGCAGCGGCTGGACGTTTGCGTTTTTTGCTCCGGCGGATGCTGAGAGTGAAAACCGGTGGTTTTGAGGATGGAGTCCACAGGAAAGCAGAGAGGTGCAAAAGGTGTGGGGCATTTGCAGGGGTTCCTGGAGGCAGTGAGGACCAGCATGACTTTTCCCCGCTGGGGCCTTTGCTGTGGGAGCAGCGGCTGGACGTTTGCGTTTTTTGCTCCGGCGGATGCCAATAGTGAAAAACGGTGGTTTTGAGGATGGAGTCCACAGGAAAGCAGAGAGGTCCAAAAGCTGTGGGGCATTTGAAGGGGTTCCCGGAGGCAGTGAGTACCAGCATGACTTTTCCGCCTTGGAAACTTTGGTGTGGGTGCAGCGGCTGGATGTTTGAGTTTTTTGCTCCGGAGGCTGCTGAGAGTGAAAAACGATGGTTTTGAGGATGGATTCCACAGGAAAGCAGAGAGGTCCAAAAGGTGTGGGGCATTTCAAGGGGTTCCCGGAGGCAGTGAGGACCAGCATGACTTGTCCCCGCTGGGGCCTTTGCTGTGGGAGCAGCGGCTGGACTTTTGCGTTTTTTACTCCGGAGGCTGCCGAGTGAAAAACGGTGGTTTTGAGGGTGGAGTCCACAGGAAAGCAGAGAGTTCCAAAAGGTGTGGGGCATATGAAGGGGTTCCCGGAGGCAGTGAGAACCAGCATGACTTTTCCCCGCTGGGGCCTTTGCTGTGGGAGCAGTGGTTGGACGTTTTCGTTTTCTGCTCCGGAGGCTGCCGAGTGAAAAACGGTGGTTTTGAGGATGGAGTCCACAGGAAAGCAGAGAGGTCCAAAAGGTGTGGGGCATTTGAAAGGGTTCCCGGAGGCAGTGAGGAACAGCATGACTTTTCCTTGAAGGGGCCTTTGCTGTGGGAGCAGCGGCTGGACGTTTGCGTTTTTTGCTCCGGCGGATGCCGAGAGTGAAAAACGGTGGTTTTGAGGATGGAGTCCACATGAAAGCAGACAGATCCAAAAGGTGTGGGGCATATGAAGGGGTTCCCGGAGGCAGTGAGGACCAGCATGACTTTTCCCCGCTGGGGCCTTTGCTGTGGGAGCAGCGGCTGGACGTTTGCGTTTTTTGCTCCGGAGGCTGCCGAGAGTGAAAAACGGTGGTTTTGAGGATGGATTCCACAGGAAAGCAGATAGGTCCAAAAGGTGTGGGGCATTTGAAGGGGTTCCCAGAGGCAGTGAGGACCAGCATGACTTTTCCGCCTTGGAACCTTTGCTGTGGGAGCAGCGGCTGGACGTTTGCGTTTTTTGCTCCGGCGGATGCCGAGAGTGAAAAACGGTGGTTTTGAGGATGGAGTCCACAGGAAAGCAGAGAGGTCCAAAAGGTGTGGGGCATATGAAGGGGTTCCCGGAGGCAGTGAGGACCAGCATGACTTTTCCCCGCTGGGGCCTTTGCTGTGGGAGCAGCGGCTGGACGTTTGCGTTTTTTGCTCCGGAGGCTGCCGAGAGTGAAAAACGGTGGTTTTGAGGATGGACTCCACAGGAAAACAGAGAGGTCCAAAAGGTGTGGGGCATTTGAAGGGGTTCCCGGAGGCAGTGAGGACCAGCATGACTTTTCCTTGAAGGGGCCTTTGCTGTGGGAGCAGCGGCTGGACGTTTGCGTTTTTTGCTCCGGCGGATGCCGAGAGTGAAAAACGGTGGTTTTGAGGATGGATTCCACATGAAAGCAGACAGATCCAAAAGGTGTGGGGCATATGAAGGGGTTCCCGGAGGCAGTGAGGACCAGCATGACTTTTCCCCGCTGGGGCCTTTGCTGTGGGAGCAGCGGCTGGACGTTTGCGTTTTTTGCTCCGGAGGCTGCCGAGAGTGAAAAACGGTGGTTTTGAGGATGGATTCCACAGGAAAGCAGATAGGTCCAAAAGGTGTGGGGCATTTGAAGAGGTTCCTGGAGGTAGTGAAGACCAGCATGACTTTTCCCCGCTGGGGCCTTTGCTGTGGGAGCAGCGGCTGGACGTTTGCGTTTTTTGCTCCGGAGGCTGCCGAGAGTGAAAAACGGTGGTTTTGAGGATAGAGTCCACAGGAAAACAGAGAGGTCCAAAAGGTGTGGGGCATTTGAAGGGGTTCCCAGAGGCAGTGAGGACCAGCATGACTTTTCCGCCTTGGAACCTTTGCTGTGGGAGCAGCGGCTGGACGTTTGCGTTTTTTGCTCCGGCGGATGCCGAGAGTGAAAAACGGTGGTTTTGAGGATGGAGTCCACATGAAAGCAGACAGATCCAAAAGGTGTGGGGCATATGAAGGGGTTCCCGGAGGCAGTGAGGACCAGCATGACTTTTCCCCCCTGGCTCCTTTGCTGTGGGAGCAGCGGCTGGACGTTTGCGTTTTTTGCTCCGGAGGCTGCCGAGAGTGAAAAATGGCGGTTTTGAGGTTTTAGTCCACAGGAAAACAGAGAGGTCTAAAAGGTGTGGGGCATTTGAAGGGGTTCCCGGAGGCAGTGAGGACCAGCATGACTTTTCCCCCCTGGCTCCTTTGCTGTGGGAGCAGCGGCTGGACGTTTGCGTTTTTTGCTCCGGAGTGTGCCGAGAGTGAAAAATGGCGGTTTTGAGGTTCTAGTCCACAGGAAAGCAGAGAGGTCCAAAAGGTGTGGGGCATTTGAAGGGGTTCCCGGAGGCAGTGAGGACCAGCATGACTTTTCCCCCCTGGCTCCTTTGCTGTGGGAGCAGCGGCTGGACGTTTGCATTTTTTGCTCCGGAGGCTGCCGAGAGTGAAAAACGGTGGTTTTGAGGATGGAGTCCACAGGAAAGCAGAGAGGTCCAAAAGGTGTGGGGCATTTGAAGGGGTTCCCAGAGGCAGTGAGGACCAGCATGACTTTTCCCCCCTGGCTCCTTTGCTGTGGGAGCAGCGGCTAAACGTTTGCGTTTTTTGCTCCAGAGCCTGACGAAAGTGAAAAATGGCGGTTTTGAGGTTCTAGTCCACAGGAAAGCAGAGAGGTCCAAAAGGTGTGGGGCATTTGAAGGGGTTCCCGGAGGCAGTGAGGACCAGCATGACTTTTCCCCCCTGGCTCCTTTGCTGTGGGAGCAGCGGCTGGACGTTTGCGTTTTTTGCTCCGGAGTGTGCCGAGAGTGAAAAATGGCGGTTTTGAGGTTCTAGTCCACAGGAAAGCAGAGAGGTCCAAAAGGTGTGGGGCATTTGAAGGGGTTCCCGGAGGCAGTGAGGACCAGCATGACTTTTCCCCCCTGGCTCCTTTGCTGTGGGAGCAGCGGCTGGACGTTTGCGTTTTTTGCTCCGGAGTGTGCCGAGAGTGAAAAATGGCGGTTTTGAGGTTCTAGTCCACAGGAAAGCAGAGAGGTCCAAAAGGTGTGGGGCATTTGAAGGGGTTCCCGGAGGCAGTGAGGACCAGCATGACTTTTCCCCCCTGGCTCCTTTGCTGTGGGAGCAGCGGCTAAACGTTTGCGTTTTTTGCTCCAGAGCCTGACGAAAGTGAAAAATGGCGGTTTTGAGGTTCTAGTCCACAGGAAAGCAGAGAGGTCCAAAAGGTGTGGGGCATTTGAAGGGGTTCCCGGAGGCAGTGAGGACCAGCATGACTTTTCCCCCCTGGCTCCTTTGCTGTGGGAGCAGCGGCTGGACGTTTGCGTTTTTTGCTCCGGAGTGTGCCGAGAGTGAAAAATGGCGGTTTTGAGGTTCTAGTCCACAGGAAAGCAGAGAGGTCCAAAAGGTGTGGGGCATTTGAAGGGGTTCCCGGAGGCAGTGAGGACCAGCATGACTTTTCCCCCCTGGCTCCTTTGCTGTGGGAGCAGCGGCTGGACGTTTGTGTTTTTTGCTCCGGAGTGTGCAGAGAGTGAAAAATGGCGGTTTTGAGGTTCTAGTCCACAGGAAAGCAGAGAGGTCCAAAAGGTGTGGGGCATTTGAAGGGGTTCCCGGAGGCAGTGAGGACCAGCATGACTTTTCCCCCCTGGCTCCTTTGCTGTGGGAGCAGCGGCTGGACGTTTGCGTTTTTTGCTGTGGAGTGTGCCGAGAGTGAAAAATGGCGGTTTTGAGGTTCTAGTCCACAGGAAAGCAGAGAGGTCCAAAAGGTGTGGGGCATTTGAAGGGGTTCCCAGAGGCAGTGAGGACCAGCATGACTTTTCCCCCCTGGCTCCTTTGCTGTGGGAGCAGCGGCTGGACGTTTGCGTTTTTTGCTCCGGAGTGTGCCGAGAGTGAAAAATGGCGGTTTTGAGGTTCTAGTCCACAGGAAAGCAGAGAGGTCCAAAAGGTGTGGGGCATTTGAAGGGGTTCCCGGAGGCAGTGAGGACCAGCATGACTTTTCCCCCCTGGCTCCTTTGCTGTGGGAGCAGCGGCTGGACGTTTGCATTTTTTGCTCCGGAGTGTGCCGAGAGTGAAAAATGGCGGTTTTGAGGTTATAGTCCACAGGAAAGCAGAGAGGTCCAAAAGGTGTGGGGCATTTGAAGGTGTTCCCGGAGGCAGTGAGGACCAGCATGACTTTTCCCCCCTGGCTCCTTTGCTGTGGGAGCAGCGGCTGGACGTTTGCGTTTTTTGCTCCGGAGTGTGCCGAGAGTGAAAAATGGCGGTTTTGAGGTTCTAGTCCACAGGAAAGCAGAGAGGTCCAAAAGGTGTGGGGCATTTGAAGGGGTTCCCGGAGGCAGTGAGGACCAGCATGACTTTTCCCCCCTGGCTCCTTTGCTGTGGGAGCAGCGGCTGGACGTTTGCGTTTTTTACTCCGGAGTGTGCCGAGAGTGAAAAATAGTTCTTTTGAGGTTCTAGTCCACAGGAAAGCAGAGAGGTCCAAAAGGTGTGGGGCATTTGAAGGGGTTCCCGGAGGCAGTGAGGACCAGCATGACTTTTCCCCCCTGGCTCCTTTGCTGTGGGAGCAGCGGCTGGACGTTTGCATTTTTTGCTCCGGAGTGTGCCGAGAGTGAAAAATGGCGGTTTTGAGGTTCTAGTCCACAGGAAAGCAGAGAGGTCCAAAAGGTGTGGGGCATTTGAAGGGGTTCCCAGAGGCAGTGAGGACCAGCATGACTTTTCCCCCCTGGCTCCTTTGCTGTGGGAGCAGCTGCTAAACGTTTGCGTTTTTTGCTCCAGAGCCTGACGAAAGTGAAAAATGGCGGTTTTGAGGTTCTAGTCCACAGGAAAGCAGAGAGGTCCAAAAGGTGTGGGGCATTTGAAGGGGTTCCCGGAGGCAGTGAGGACCAGCATGACTTTTCCCCCCTGGCTCCTTTGCTGTGGGAGCAGCGGCTGGACGTTTGCGTTTTTTGCTCCGGAGTGTGCCGAGAGTGAAAAATGGCGGTTTTGAGGTTTTAGTCCACAGGAAAGCAGAGAGGCCCAAAAGGTGTGGGGCATTTGAAGGGGTTCCCGGAGGCAGTGAGGACCAGCATGACTTTTCCCCCCTGGCTCCTTTGCTGTGGGAGCAGCGGCTGGACGTTTGTGTTTTTTGCTCCGGAGTGTGCCGAGAGTGAAAAATGGCGGTTTTGAGGTTCTAGTCCACAGGAAAGCAGAGAGGTCCAAAAGGTGTGGGGCATTTGAAGGGGTTCCCGGAGGCAGTGAGGACCAGCATGACTTTTCCCCCCTGGCTCCTTTGCTGTGGGAGCAGCGGCCGGACGTTTGCGTTTTTTGCTCCGGAGTGTGCCGAGAGTGAAAAATGGCGGTTTTGAGGTTCTAGTCCACAGGAAAGCAGAGAGGTCCAAAAGGTGTGGGGCATTTGAAGGGGTTCCCGGAGGCAGTGAGGACCAGCATGACTTTTCCCCCCTGGCTCCTTTGCTGTGGGAGCAGCGGCTGGACGTTTGCGTTTTTTGCTCCGGAGTCTGACGAAAGTGAAAAATGGCGGTTTTGAGGTTCTAGTCCACAGGAAAGCAGAGAGGTCCAAAAGGTGTGGGGCATTTGAAGGGGTTCCCGGAGGCAGTGAGGACCAGCATGACTTTTCCCCCCTGGCTCCTTTGCTGTGGGAGCAGCGGCTGGACGTTTGCGTTTTTTGCTCCGGAGTGTGCCGAGAGTGAAAAATGGCGGTTTTGAGGTTCTAGTCCACAGGAAAGCAGAGAGGTCCAAAAGGTGTGGGGCATTTGAAGGGGTTCCCGGAGGCAGTGAGGACCAGCATGACTTTTCCCCCCTGGCTCCTTTGCTGTGGGAGCAGCGGCTGGACGTTTGCATTTTTTGCTCCGGAGTGTGCCGAGAGTGAAAAATGGCGGTTTTGAGGTTCTAGTCCACAGGAAAGCAGAGAGGTCCAAAAGGTGTGGGGCATTTGAAGGGGTTCCCAGAGGCAGTGAGGACCAGCATGACTTTTCCCCCCTGGCTCCTTTGCTGTGGGAGCAGCGGCTAAACGTTTGCGTTTTTTGCTCCAGAGCCTGACGAAAGTGAAAAATGGCGGTTTTGAGGTTCTAGTCCACAGGAAAGCAGAGAGGTCCAAAAGGTGTGGGGCATTTGAAGGGGTTCCCGGAGGCAGTGAGGACCAGCATGACTTTTCCCCCCTGGCTCCTTTGCTGTGGGAGCAGCGGCTGGACGTTTGCGTTTTTTGCTCCGGAGTGTGCCGAGAGTGAAAAATGGCGGTTTTGAGGTTTTAGTCCACAGGAAAGCAGAGAGGCCCAAAAGGTGTGGGGCATTTGAAGGGGTTCCCGGAGGCAGTGAGGACCAGCATGACTTTTCCCCCCTGGCTCCTTTGCTGTGGGAGCAGCGGCTGGACGTTTGTGTTTTTTGCTCCGGAGTGTGCCGAGAGTGAAAAATGGCGGTTTTGAGGTTCTAGTCCACAGGAAAGCAGAGAGGTCCAAAAGGTGTGGGGCATTTGAAGGGGTTCCCGGAGGCAGTGAGGACCAGCATGACTTTTCCCCCCTGGCTCCTTTGCTGTGGGAGCAGCGGCCGGACGTTTGCGTTTTTTGCTCCGGAGTGTGCCGAGAGTGAAAAATGGCGGTTTTGAGGTTCTAGTCCACAGGAAAGCAGAGAGGTCCAAAAGGTGTGGGGCATTTGAAGGGGTTCCCGGAGGCAGTGAGGACCAGCATGACTTTTCCCCCCTGGCTCCTTTGCTGTGGGAGCAGCGGCTGGACGTTTGCGTTTTTTGCTCCGGAGTCTGACGAAAGTGAAAAATGGCGGTTTTGAGGTTCTAGTCCACAGGAAAGCAGAGAGGTCCAAAAGGTGTGGGGCATTTGAAGGGGTTCCCGGAGGCAGTGAGGACCAGCATGACTTTTCCCCCCTGGCTCCTTTGCTGTGGGAGCAGCGGCTGGACGTTTGCGTTTTTTGCTCCGGAGTGTGCCGAGAGTGAAAAATGGCGGTTTTGAGGTTCTAGTCCACAGGAAAGCAGAGAGGTCCAAAAGGTGTGGGGCATTTGAAGGGGTTCCCGGAGGCAGTGAGGACCAGCATGACTTTTCCCCCCTGGCTCCTTTGCTGTGGGAGCAGCGGCTGGACGTTTGCATTTTTTGCTCCGGAGTGTGCCGAGAGTGAAAAATGGCGGTTTTGAGGTTCTAGTCCACAGGAAAGCAGAGAGGTCCAAAAGGTGTGGGGCATTTGAAGGGGTTCCCAGAGGCAGTGAGGACCAGCATGACTTTTCCCCCCTGGCTCCTTTGCTGTGGGAGCAGCGGCTAAAAGTTTGCGTTTTTTGCTCCAGAGCCTGATGAAAGTGAAAAATGGCGGTTTTGAGGTTCTAGTCCACAGGAAAGCAGAGAGGTCCAAAAGGTGTGGGGCATTTGAAGGGGTTCCCGGAGGCAGTGAGGACCAGCATGACTTTTCCTCCCTGGCTCCTTTGCTGTGGGAGCAGCGGCTGGACGTTTGCGTTTTTTGCTCCGGAGTGTGCCGAGAGTGAAAAATGGCGGTTTTGAGGTTCTAGTCCACAGGAAAGCAGAGAGGTCCAAAAGGTGTGGGGCATTTGAAGGGGTTCCCGGAGGCAGTGAGGACCAGCATGACTTTTCCCCCCTGGCTCCTTTGCTGTGGGAGCAGCGGCTAAACGTTTGCGTTTTTTGCTCCAGAGCCTGACGAAAGTGAAAAATGGCGGTTTTGAGGTTCTAGTCCACAGGAAAGCAGAGAGGTCCAAAAGGTGTGGGGCATTTGAAGGGGTTCCCGGAGGCAGTGAGGACCAGCATGACTTTTCCTCCCTGGCTCCTTTGCTGTGGGAGCAGCGGCTGGACGTTTGCGTTTTTTGCTCCGGAGTGTGCCGAGAGTGAAAAATGGCGGTTTTGAGGTTCTAGTCCACAGGAAAGCAGAGAGGTCCAAAAGGTGTGGGGCATTTGAAGGGGTTCCCAGAGGCAGTGAGGACCAGCATGACTTTTCCCCCCTGGCTCCTTTGCTGTGGGAGCAGCGGCTGGACGTTTGCGTTTTTTGCTCCGGAGTGTGCCGAGAGTGAAAAATGGCGGTTTTGAGGTTCTAGTCCACAGGAAAGCAGAGAGGTCCAAAAGGTGTGGGGCATTTGAAGGGGTTCCCGGAGGCAGTGAGGACCAGCATGACTTTTCCCCCCTGGCTCCTTTGCTGTGGGAGCAGCGGCTGGACGTTTGCATTTTTTGCTCCGGAGTGTGCCGAGAGTGAAAAATGGCGGTTTTGAGGTTATAGTCCACAGGAAAGCAGAGAGGTCCAAAAGGTGTGGGGCATTTGAAGGGGTTCCCAGAGGCAGTGAGGACCAGCATGACTTTTCCCCCCTGGCTCCTTTGCTGTGGGAGCAGCGGCTGGACGTTTGCGTTTTTTGCTCCGGAGTGTGCCGAGAGTGAAAAATAGTTCTTTTGAGGTTATAGTCCACAGGAAAGCAGAGAGGTCCAAAAGGTGTGGGGCATTTGAAGGGGTTCCCGGAGGCAGTGAGGACCAGCATGACTTTTCCCCCCTGGCTCCTTTGCTGTGGGAGCAGCGGCTGGACGTTTGCGTTTTTTGCTCCGGAGTGTGCCGAGAGTGAAAAATGGTGCTTTTGAGGTTCTAGTCCACAGGAAAGCAGAGAGGTCCAAAAGGTGTGGGGCATTTGAAGGTGTTCCCGGAGGCAGTGAGGACCAGCATGACTTTTCCCCCCTGGCTCCTTTGCTGTGGGAGCAGCGGCTGGACGTTTGCGTTTTTTGCTCCGGAGTGTGCCGAGAGTGAAAAATGGCGGTTTTGAGGTTCTAGTCCACAGGAAAGCAGAGAGGTCCAAAAGGTGTGGGGCATTTGAAGGGGTTCCCGGAGGCAGTGAGGACCAGCATGACTTTTCCCCCCTGGCTCCTTTGCTGTGGGAGCAGCGGCTGGACGTTTGCGTTTTTTACTCCGGAGTGTGCCGAGAGTGAAAAACAGTTCTTTTGAGGTTCTAGTCCACAGGAAAGCAGAGAGGTCCAAAAGGTGTGGGGCATTTGAAGGGGTTCCCGGAGGCAGTGAGGACCAGCATGACTTTTCCCCCCTGGCTCCTTTGCTGTGGGAGCAGCGGCTGGACGTTTGCATTTTTTGCTCCGGAGTGTGCCGAGAGTGAAAAATGGCGGTTTTGAGGTTCTAGTCCACAGGAAAGCAGAGAGGTCCAAAAGGTGTGGGGCATTTGAAGGGGTTCCCAGAGGCAGTGAGGACCAGCATGACTTTTCCCCCCTGGCTCCTTTGCTGTGGGAGCAGCGGCTAAACGTTTGCGTTTTTTGCTCCAGAGCCTGACGAAAGTGAAAAATGGCGGTTTTGAGGTTCTAGTCCACAGGAAAGCAGAGAGGTCCAAAAGGTGTGGGGCATTTGAAGGGGTTCCCGGAGGCAGTGAGGACCAGCATGACTTTTCCCCCCTGGCTCCTTTGCTGTGGGAGCAGCGGCTGGACGTTTGCGTTTTTTGCTCCGGAGGCTGCCGAGAGTGAAAAATGGCGGTTTTGAGGTTTTAGTCCACAGGAAAGCAGAGAGGCCCAAAAGGTGTGGGGCATTTGAAGGGGTTCCCGGAGGCAGTGAGGACCAGCATGACTTTTCCCCCCTGGCTCCTTTGCTGTGGGAGCAGCGGCTGGACGTTTGTGTTTTTTGCTCCGGAGTGTGCCGAGAGTGAAAAATGGCGGTTTTGAGGTTCTAGTCCACAGGAAAGCAGAGAGGTCCAAAAGGTGTGGGGGATTTGAAGGGGTTCCCGGAGGCAGTGAGGACCAGCATGACTTTTCCCCCCTGGCTCCTTTGCTGTGGGAGCAGCGGCTGGACGTTTGCGTTTTTTGCTCCGGAGTGTGCCGAGAGTGAAAAATGGCGGTTTTGAGGTTCTAGTCCACAGGAAAGCAGAGAGGTCCAAAAGGTGTGGGGCATTTGAAGGGGTTCCCAGAGGCAGTGAGGACCAGCATGACTTTTCCCCCCTGGCTCCTTTGCTGTGGGAGCAGCGGCTGGACGTTTGCGTTTTTTGCTCCGGAGTGTGCCGAGAGTGAAAAATGGCGGTTTTGAGGTTCTAGTCCACAGGAAAGCAGAGAGGTCCAAAAGGTGTGGGGCATTTGAAGGGGTTCCCGGAGGCAGTGAGGACCAGCATGACTTTTCCCCCCTGGCTCCTTTGCTGTGGGAGCAGCGGCTGGACGTTTGCATTTTTTGCTCCGGAGTGTGCCGAGAGTGAAAAATGGCGGTTTTGAGGTTATAGTCCACAGGAAAGCAGAGAGGTCCAAAAGGTGTGGGGCATTTGAAGGGGTTCCCGGAGGCAGTGAGGACCAGCATGACTTTTCCCCCCTGGCTCCTTTGCTGTGGGAGCAGCGGCTGGACGTTTGTGTTTTTTGCTCCGGAGTGTGCAGAGAGTGAAAAATGGCGGTTTTGAGGTTCTAGTCCACAGGAAAGCAGAGAGGTCCAAAAGGTGTGGGGCATTTGAAGGGGTTCCCGGAGGCAGTGAGGACCAGCATGACTTTTCCCCCCTGGCTCCTTTGCTGTGCGAGCAGCGGCTGGACGTTTGCGTTTTTTGCTCCGGAGTGTGCCGAGAGTGAAAAATGTCGGTTTTGAGGTTCTAGTCCACAGGAAAGCAGAGAGGTCCAAAAGGTGTGGGGCATTTGAAGGGGTTCCCGGAGGCAGTGAGGACCAGCATGACTTTTCCCCCCTGGCTCCTTTGCTGTGGGAGCAGCGGCTGGACGTTTGTGTTTTTTGCTCCGGAGTGTGCAGAGAGTGAAAAATGGCGGTTTTGAGGTTCTAGTCCACAGGAAAGCAGAGAGGTCCAAAAGGTGTGGGGCATTTGAAGGGGTTCCCGGAGGCAGTGAGGACCAGCATGACTTTTCCCCCCTGGCTCCTTTGCTGTGGGAGCAGCGGCTGGACGTTTGCGTTTTTTACTCCGGAGTGTGCCGAGAGTGAAAAATGGCGGTTTTGAGGTTCTAGTCCACAGGAAAGCAGAGAGGTCCAAAAGGTGTGGGGCATTTGAAGGGGTTCCCAGAGGCAGTGAGGACCAGCATGACTTTTCCCCCCTGGCTCCTTTGCTGTGGGAGCAGCGGCTGGACGTTTGTGTTTTTTGCTGCGGAGTGTGCCGAGAGTGAAAAATGGCGGTTTTGAGGTTCTAGTCCACAGGAAAGCAGAGAGGTCCAAAAGGTGTGGGGCATTTGAAGGGGTTCCCGGAGGCAGTGAGGACCAGCATGACTTTTCCCCCCTGGCTCCTTTGCTGTGGGAGCAGCGGCTGGACGTTTGCATTTTTTGCTCCGGAGTGTGCCGAGAGTGAAAAATGGCGGTTTTGAGGTTATAGTCCACAGGAAAGCAGAGAGGTCCAAAAGGTGTGGGGCATTTGAAGGGGTTCCCAGAGGCAGTGAGGACCAGCATGACTTTTCCCCCCTGGCTCCTTTGCTGTGGGAGCAGCGGCTGGACGTTTGCGTTTTTTGCTCCAGAGCCTGACGCAAGTGAAAAATGGCTGTTTTGAGGTTCTAGTCCACAGGAAAGCAGAGAGGTCCAAAAGGTGTGGGGCATTTGAAGGGGTTTTCGGAGGCAGTGAGGACCAGCATGACTTTTCCTCCCTGGCTCCTTTGCTGTGGGAGCAGCGGCTGGACGTTTGCGTTTTTTGCTCCGGAGTGTGCCGAGAGTGAAAAATGGCGGTTTTGAGGTTCTAGTCCACAGGAAAGCAGAGAGGTCCAAAAGGTGTGGGGCATTTGAAGGGGTTCCCGGAGGCAGTGAGGACCAGCATGACTTTTCCCCCCTGGCTCCTTTGCTGTGGGAGCAGCGGCTGGACGTTTGCGTTTTTTGCTCCGGAGTGTGCCGAGAGTGAAAAATGGCGGTTTTGAGGTTCTAGTCCACAGGAAAGCAGAGAGGTCCAAAAGGTGTGGGGCATTTGAAGGGGTTCCCGGAGGCAGTGAGGACCAGCATGACTTTTCCCCCCTGGCTCCTTTGCTGTGGGAGCAGCAGCTGGACGTTTGCGTTTTTTGCTCCGGAGTGTGCCGAGAGTGAAAAATGGCGGTTTTGAGGTTCTAGTCCACAGGAAAGCAGAGAGGTCCAAAAGGTGTGGGGCATTTGAAGGGGTTCCCGGAGGCAGTGAGGACCAGCATGACTTTTCCCCCCTGGCTCCTTTGCTGTGGGAGCAGCGGCTGGACGTTTGCGTTTTTTACTCCGGAGTGTGCCGAGAGTGAAAAATAGTTCTTTTGAGGTTCTAGTCCACAGGAAAGCAGAGAGGTCCAAAAGGTGTGGGGCATTTGAAGGGGTTCCCGGAGGCAGTGAGGACCAGCATGACTTTTCCACCCTGGCTCCTTTGCTGTGGGAGCAGCGGCTGGACGTTTGCATTTTTTGCTCCGGAGTGTGCCGAGAGTGAAAAATGGCGGTTTTGAGGTTCTAGTCCACAGGAAAGCAGAGAGGTCCAAAAGGTGTGGGGCATTTGAAGGGGTTCCCAGAGGCAGTGAGGACCAGCATGACTTTTCCCCCCTGGCTCCTTTGCTGTGGGAGCAGCGGCTAAACGTTTGCGTTTTTTGCTCCAGAGCCTGACGAAAGTGAAAAATGGCGGTTTTGAGGTTCTAGTCCACAGGAAAGCAGAGAGGTCCAAAAGGTGTGGGGCATTTGAAGGGGTTCCCGGAGGCAGTGAGGACCAGCATGACTTTTCCCCCCTGGCTCCTTTGCTGTGGGAGCAGCGGCTGGACGTTTGCGTTTTTTGCTCCGGAGTGTGCCGAGAGTGAAAAATGGCGGTTTTGAGGTTTTAGTCCACAGGAAAGCAGAGAGGTCCAAAAGGTGTGGGGCATTTGAAGGGGTTCCCAGAGGCAGTGAGGACCAGCATGACTTTTCCCCCCTGGCTCCTTTGCTGTGGGAGCAGCGGCTAAACGTTTGCGTTTTTTGCTCCAGAGCCTGACGAAAGTGAAAAATGGCGGTTTTGAGGTTCTAGTCCACAGGAAAGCAGAGAGGTCCAAAAGGTGTGGGGCATTTGAAGGGGTTCCCGGAGGCAGTGAGGACCAGCATGACTTTTCCCCCCTGGCTCCTTTGCTGTGGGAGCAGCGGCTGGACGTTTGCGTTTTTTGCTCCGGAGTGTGCCGAGAGTGAAAAATGGCGGTTTTGAGGTTTTAGTCCACAGGAAAGCAGAGAGGCCCAAAAGGTGTGGGGCATTTGAAGGGGTTCCCGGAGGCAGTGAGGACCAGCATGACTTTTCCCCCCTGGCTCCTTTGCTGTGGGAGCAGCGGCTGGACGTTTGCGTTTTTTGCTCCGGAGTGTGCCGAGAGTGAAAAATGGCGGTTTTGAGGTTCTAGTCCACAGGAAAGCAGAGAGGTCCAAAAGGTGTGGGGCATTTGAAGGGGTTCCCGGAGGCAGTGAGGACCAGCATGACTTTTCCCCCCTGGCTCCTTTGCTGTGGGAGCAGCGGCTGGACGTTTGCGTTTTTTGCTCCGGAGTGTGCCGAGAGTGAAAAATGGCGGTTTTGAGGTTCTAGTCCACAGGAAAGCAGAGAGGTCCAAAAGGTGTGGGGCATTTGAAGGGGTTCCCGGAGGCAGTGAGGACCAGCATGACTTTTCCCCCCTGGCTCCTTTGCTGTGGGAGCAGCGGCTGGACGTTTGCATTTTTTGCTCCGGAGTGTGCCGAGAGTGAAAAATGGCGGTTTTGAGGTTCTAGTCCACAGGAAAGCAGAGAGGTCCAAAAGGTGTGGGGCATTTGAAGGGGTTCCCAGAGGCAGTGAGGACCAGCATGACTTTTCCCCCCTGGCTCCTTTGCTGTGGGAGCAGCGGCTGGACGTTTGCGTTTTTTGCTCCGGAGTGTGCCGAGAGTGAAAAATGGCGGTTTTGAGGTTCTAGTCCACAGGAAAGCAGAGAGGTCCAAAAGGTGTGGGGCATTTGAAGGGGTTCCCAGAGGCAGTGAGGACCAGCATGACTTTTCCCCCCTGGCTCCTTTGCTGTGGGAGCAGCGGCTGGACGTTTGCGTTTTTTGCTCCAGAGCCTGACGAAAGTGAAAAATGGCGGTTTTGAGGTTCTAGTCCACAGGAAAGCAGAGAGGTCCAAAAGGTGTGGGGCATTTGAAGGGGTTCCCGGAGGCAGTGAGGACCAGCATGACTTTTCCCCCCTGGCTCCTTTGCTGTGGGAGCAGCGGCTGGACGTTTGCGTTTTTTGCTCCGGAGTGTGCCGAGAGTGAAAAATGGCGGTTTTGAGGTTCTAGTCCACAGGAAAGCAGAGAGGTCCAAAAGGTGTGGGGCATTTGAAGGGGTTCCCGGAGGCAGTGAGGACCAGCATGACTTTTCCCCCCTGGCTCCTTTGCTGTGGGAGCAGCAGCTGGACGTTTGCGTTTTTTGCTCCGGAGTGTGCCGAGAGTGAAAAATGGCGGTTTTGAGGTTCTAGTCCACAGGAAAGCAGAGAGGTCCAAAAGGTGTGGGGCATTTGAAGGGGTTCCCGGAGGCAGTGAGGACCAGCATGACTTTTCCCCCCTGGCTCCTTTGCTGTGGGAGCAGCGGCTGGACGTTTGCGTTTTTTGCTCCGGAGGCTGACGAGAGTGAAAAATAGTTCTTTTGAGGTTCTAGTCCACAGGAAAGCAGAGAGGTCCAAAAGGTGTGGGGCATTTGAAGGGGTTCCCAGAGGCAGTGAGGACCAGCATGACTTTTCCCCCCTGGCTCCTTTGCTGTGGGAGCAGCGGCTGGACATTTGCGTTTTTTGCTCCGGAGTGTGCCGAGAGTGAAAAATGGCGGTTTTGAGGTTCTAGTCCACAGGAAAGCAGAGAGGTCCAAAAGGTGTGGGGCATTTGAAGGGGTTCCCGGAGGCAGTGAGGACCAGCATGACTTTTCCCCCCTGGCTCCTTTGCTGTGGGAGCAGCGGCTGGACGTTTGCGTTTTTTGCTCCGGAGTGTGCCGAGAGTGAAAAATGGCGGTTTTGAGGTTCTAGTCCACAGGAAAGCAGAGAGGTCCAAAAGGTGTGGGGCATTTGAAGGGGTTCCCGGAGGCAGTGAGGACCAGCATGACTTTTCCCCCCTGGCTCCTTTGCTGTGGGAGCAGCGGCTGGACGTTTGCGTTTTTTGCTCCGGAGGCTGACGAGAGTGAAAAATAGTTCTTTTGAGGTTCTAGTCCACAGGAAAGCAGAGAGGTCCAAAAGGTGTGGGGCATTTGAAGGGGTTCCCGGAGGCAGTGAGGACCAGCATGACTTTTCCCCCCTGGCTCCTTTGCTGTGGGAGCAGCGGCTGGACGTTTGCGTTTTTTGCTGCGGAGTGTGCCGAGAGTGAAAAATAGTTCTTTTGAGGTTATAGTCCACAGGAAAGCAGAGAGGTCCAAAAGGTGTGGGGCATTTGAAGGGGTTCCCGGAGGCAGTGAGGACCAGCATGACTTTTCCCCCCTGGCTCCTTTGCTGTGGGAGCAGCGGCTGGACGTTTGCATTTTTTGCTCCGGAGTGTGCCGAGAGTGAAAAATGGCGGTTTTGAGGTTCTAGTCCACAGGAAAGCAGAGAGGTCCAAAAGGTGTGGGGCATTTGAAGGGGTTCCCGGAGGCAGTGAGGACCAGCATGACTTTTCCCCCCTGGCTCCTTTGCTGTGGGAGCAGCGGCTGGACGTTTGCATTTTTTGCTCCGGAGTGTGCCGAGAGTGAAAAATGGCGGTTTTGAGGTTCTAGTCCACAGGAAAGCAGAGAGGTCCAAAAGGTGTGGGGCATTTGAAGGGGTTCCCAGAGGCAGTGAGGACCAGCATGACTTTTCCCCCCTGGCTCCTTTGCTGTGGGAGCAGCGGCTGGACGTTTGCGTTTTTTGCTCCAGAGCCTGACGCAAGTGAAAAATGGCTGTTTTGAGGTTCTAGTCCACAGGAAAGCAGAGAGGTCCAAAAGGTGTGGGGCATTTGAAGGGGTTCCCGGAGGCAGTGAGGACCAGCATGACTCTTCCTCCCTGGCTCCTTTGCTGTGGGAGCAGCGGCTGGACGTTTGCGTTTTTTGCTCCAGAGCCTGACGAAAGTGAAAAATGGCGGTTTTGAGGTTCTAGTCCACAGGAAAGCAGAGAGGTCCAAAAGGTGTGGGGCATTTGAAGGGGTTCCCGGAGGCAGTGAGGACCAGCATGACTTTTCCACCCTGGCTCCTTTGCTGTGGGAGCAGCGGCTGGACGTTTGCGTTTTTTGCTCCGGAGTGTGCCGAGAGTGAAAAATGGCGGTTTTGAGGTTATAGTCCACAGGAAAGCAGAGAGGTCCAAAAGGTGTGGGGCATTTGAAGGGGTTCCCGGAGGCAGTGAGGACCAGCATGACTTTTCCCCCCTGGCTCCTTTGCTGTGGGAGCAGCGGCTGGACGTTTGTGTTTTTTGCTCCGGAGTGTGCCGAGAGTGAAAAATGGCGGTTTTGAGGTTCTAGTCCACAGGAAAGCAGAGAGGTCCAAAAGGTGTGGGGCATTTGAAGGGGTTCCCGGAGGCAGTGAGGACCAGCATGACTTTTCCCCCCTGGCTCCTTTGCTGTGGGAGCAGCGGCTGGACGTTTGCGTTTTTTGCTCCGGAGTGTGCCGAGAGTGAAAAATGGCGGTTTTGAGGTTCTAGTCCACAGGAAAGCAGAGAGGTCCAAAAGGTGTGGGGCATTTGAAGGGGTTCCCGGAGGCAGTGAGGACCAGCATGACTTTTCCCCCCTGGCTCCTTTGCTGTGGGAGCAGCGGCTGGACGTTTGCGTTTTTTGCTGCGGAGTGTGCCGAGAGTGAAAAATGGCGGTTTTGAGGTTCTAGTCCACAGGAAAGCAGAGAGGTCCAAAAGGTGTGGGGCATTTGAAGGGGTTCCCAGAGGCAGTGAGGACCAGCATGACTTTTCCCCCCTGGCTCCTTTGCTGTGGGAGCAGCGGCTAAACGTTTGCGTTTTTTGCTCCAGAGCCGGACGAAAGTGAAAAATGGCGGTTTTGAGGTTCTAGTCCACAGGAAAGCAGAGAGGTCCAAAAGGTGTGGGGCATTTGAAGGGGTTCCCGGAGGCAGTGAGGACCAGCATGACTTTTCCCCCCTGGCTCCTTTGCTGTGGGAGCAGCGGCTGGACGTTTGCGTTTTTTGCTCCGGAGTGTGCCGAGAGTGAAAAATGGCGGTTTTGAGGTTCTAGTCCACAGGAAAGCAGAGAGGTCCAAAAGGTGTGGGGCATTTGAAGGGGTTCCCGGAGGCAGTGAGGACCAGCATGACTTTTCCCCCCTGGCTCCTTTGCTGTGGGAGCAGCGGCTGGACGTTTGTGTTTTTTGCTCCGGAGTGTGCAGAGAGTGAAAAATGGCGGTTTTGAGGTTCTAGTCCACAGGAAAGCAGAGAGGTCCAAAAGGTGTGGGGCATTTGAAGGGGTTCCCGGAGGCAGTGAGGACCAGCATGACTTTTCCCCCCTGGCTCCTTTGCTGTGGGAGCAGCGGCTGGACGTTTGCGTTTTTTGCTCCGGAGTGTGCCGAGAGTGAAAAATGGCGGTTTTGAGGTTCTAGTCCACAGGAAAGCAGAGAGGTCCAAAAGGTGTGGGGCATTTGAAGGGGTTCCCGGAGGCAGTGAGGACCAGCATGACTTTTCCCCCCTGGCTCCTTTGCTGTGGGAGCAGCAGCTGGACGTTTGCGTTTTTTGCTCCGGAGTGTGCCGAGAGTGAAAAATGGCGGTTTTGAGGTTCTAGTCCACAGGAAAGCAGAGAGGTCCAAAAGGTGTGGGGCATTTGAAGGGGTTCCCGGAGGCAGTGAGGACCAGCATGACTTTTCCCCCCTGGCTCCTTTGCTGTGGGAGCAGCGGCTGGACGTTTGCGTTTTTTGCTCCGGAGTGTGCCGAGAGTGAAAAATGGCGGTTTTGAGGTTCTAGTCCACAGGAAAGCAGAGAGGTCCAAAAGGTGTGGGGCATTTGAAGGGGTTCCCGGAGGCAGTGAGGACCAGCATGACTTTTCCCCCCTGGCTCCTTTGCTGTGGGAGCAGCAGCTGGACGTTTGCGTTTTTTGCTCCGGAGTGTGCCGAGAGTGAAAAATGGCGGTTTTGAGGTTCTAGTCCACAGGAAAGCAGAGAGGTCCAAAAGGTGTGGGGCATTTGAAGGGGTTCCCGGAGGCAGTGAGGACCAGCATGACTTTTCCCCCCTGGCTCCTTTGCTGTGGGAGCAGCGGCTGGACGTTTGCGTTTTTTGCTCCGGAGTGTGCCGAGAGTGAAAAATAGTTCTTTTGAGGTTATAGTCCACAGGAAAGCAGAGAGGTCCAAAAGGTGTGGGGCATTTGAAGGGGGTCCCGGAGGCAGTGAGGACCAGCATGACTTTTCCCCCCTGCCTCCTTTGCTGTGGGAGCAGCGGCTGGACGTTTGCATTTTTTGCTCCGGAGTGTGCCGAGAGTGAAAAATGGCGGTTTTGAGGTTATAGTCCACAGGAAAGCAGAGAGGTCCAAAAGGTGTGGGGCATTTGAAGGGGTTCCCAGAGGCAGTGAGGACCAGCATGACTTTTCCCCCCTGGCTCCTTTGCTGTGGGAGCAGCGGCTGGACGTTTGCGTTTTTTGCTCCGGAGTGTGCAGAGAGTGAAAAATGGCGGTTTTGAGGTTCTAGTCCACAGGAAAGCAGAGAGGTCCAAAAGGTGTGGGGCATTTGAAGGGGTTCCCGGAGGCAGTGAGGACCAGCATGACTTTTCCCCCCTGGCTCCTTTGCTGTGGGAGCAGCGGCTGGACGTTTGCGTTTTTTGCTCCGGAGTGTGCCGAGAGTGAAAAATGGCGGTTTTGAGGTTCTAGTCCACAGGAAAGCAGAGAGGTCCAAAAGGTGTGGGGCATTTGAAGGGGTTCCCGGAGGCAGTGAGGACCAGCATGACTTTTCCACCCTGGCTCCTTTGCTGTGGGAGCAGCGGCTGGACGTTTGTGTTTTTCGCTCCGGAGTGTGCAGAGAGTGAAAAATGGCGGTTTTGAGGTTCTAGTCCACAGGAAAGCAGAGAGGTCCAAAAGGTGTGGGGCATTTGAAGGGGTTCCCAGAGGCAGTGAGGACCAGCATGACTTTTCCCCCCTGGCTCCTTTGCTGTGGGAGCAGCGGCTGGACGTTTGCGTTTTTTGCTCCGGAGTGTGCCGAGAGTGAAAAATGGCGGTTTTGAGGTTCTAGTCCACAGGAAAGCAGAGAGGTCCAAAAGGTGTGGGGCATTTGAAGGGGTTCCCGGAGGCAGTGAGGACCAGCATGACTTTTCCCCCCTGGCTCCTTTGCTGTGGGAGCAGCAGCTGGACGTTTGCGTTTTTTGCTGCGGAGTGTGCCGAGAGTGAAAAATAGTTCTTTTGAGGTTATAGTCCACAGGAAAGCAGAGAGGTCCAAAAGGTGTGGGGCATTTGAAGGGGTTCCCGGAGGCAGTGAGGACCAGCATGACTTTTCCCCCCTGGCTCCTTTGCTGTGGGAGCAGCGGCTGGACGTTTGCATTTTTTGTTCCGGAGTGTGCCGAGACTGAAAAATGGCGGTTTTGAGGTTCTAGTCCACAGGAAAGCAGAGAGGTCCAAAAGGTGTGGGGCATTTGAAGGGGTTCCCGGAGGCAGTGAGGACCAGCATGACTTTTCCCCCCTGGCTCCTTTGCTGTGGGAGCAGCGGCTGGACGTTTGCGTTTTTTGCTCCGGAGTGTGCCGAGAGTAAAAAATGGCGGTTTTGAGGTTCTAGTCCACAGGAAAGCAGAGAGGTCCAAAAGGTGTGGGGCATTTGAAGGGGTTCCCGGAGGCAGTGAGGACCAGCATGACTTTTCCCCCCTGGCTCCTTTGCTGTGGGAGCAGCGGCTGGACGTTTGCGTTTTTTGCTCCAGAGCCTGACGCAAGTGAAAAATGGCGGTTTTGAGGTTCTAGTCCACAGGAAAGCAGAGAGGTCCAAAAGGTGTGGGGCATTTGAAGGGGTTCCCGGAGGCAGTGAGGACCAGCATGACTTTTCCCCCCTGGCTCCTTTGCTGTGGGAGCAGCGGCTGGACGTTTGCGTTTTTTACTCCGGAGTGTACCGAGAGTGAAAAATAGTTCTTTTGAGGTTATAGTCCACAGGAAAGCAGAGAGGTCCAAAAGGTGTGGGGCATTTGAAGGGGTTCCCGGAGGCAGTGAGGACCAGCATGACTTTTCCCCCCTGGCTCCTTTGCTGTGGGAGCAGCGGCTGGACGTTTGCATTTTTTGCTCCGGAGTGTGCCGAGAGTGAAAAATGGCGGTTTTGAGGTTCTAGTCCACAGGAAAGCAGAGAGGTCCAAAAGGTGTGGGGCATTTGAAGGGGTTCCCGGAGGCAGTGAGGACCAGCATGACTTTTCCCCCCTGGCTCCTTTGCTGTGGGAGCAGCGGCTGGACGTTTGCATTTTTTGCTCCGGAGTGTGCCGAGAGTGAAAAATGGCGGTTTTGAGGTTCTAGTCCACAGGAAAGCAGAGAGGTCCAAAAGGTGTGGGGCATTTGAAGGGGTTCCCAGAGGCAGTGAGGACCAGCATGACTTTTCCCCCCTGGCTCCTTTGCTGTGGGAGCAGCGGCTAAACGTTTGCGTTTTTTGCTCCAGAGCCGGACGAAAGTGAAAAATGGCGGTTTTGAGGTTATACTCCACAGGAAAGCAGAGAGGTCCAAAAGGTGTGGGGCATTTGAAGGGGTTCCCGGAGGCAGTGAGGACCAGCATGACTTTTCCCCCCTGGCTCCTTTGCTGTGGGAGCAGCGGCTGGACGTTTGCATTTTTTGCTCCGGAGTGTGCCGAGAGTGAAAAATGGCGGTTTTGAGGTTCTAGTCCACAGGAAAGCAGAGAGGTCCAAAAGGTGTGGGGCATTTGAAGGGGTTCCCAGAGGCAGTGAGGACCAGCATGACTTTTCCCCCCTGGCTCCTTTGCTGTGGGAGCAGCGGCTAAACGTTTGCGTTTTTTGCTCCAGAGCCGGACGAAAGTGAAAAATGGCGGTTTTGAGGTTCTAGTCCACAGGAAAGCAGAGAGGTCCAAAAGGTGTGGGGCATTTGAAGGGGTTCCCAGAGGCAGTGAGGACCAGCATGACTTTTCCCCCCTGGCTCCTTTGCTGTGGGAGCAGCGGCTGGACGTTTGCGTTTTTTGCTCCGGAGTGTGCCGAGAGTGAAAAATGGCGGTTTTGAGGTTCTAGTCCACAGGAAAGCAGAGAGGTCCAAAAGGTGTGGGGCATTTGAAGGGGTTCCCGGAGGCAGTGAGGACCAGCATGACTTTTCCCCCCTGGCTCCTTTGCTGTGGGAGCAGCGGCTGGACGTTTGTGTTTTTTGCTCCGGAGTGTGCCGAGAGTGAAAAATGGCGGTTTTGAGGTTCTAGTCCACAGGAAAGCAGAGAGGTCCAAAAGGTGTGGGGCATTTGAAGGGGTTCCCGGAGGCAGTGAGGACCAGCATGACTTTTCCCCCCTGGCTCCTTTGCTGTGGGAGCAGCGGCTGGACGTTTGCGTTTTTTGCTCCGGAGTGTGCCGAGAGTGAAAAATGGCGGTTTTGAGGTTCTAGTCCACAGGAAAGCAGAGAGGTCCAAAAGGTGTGGGGCATTTGAAGGGGTTCCCGGAGGCAGTGAGGACCAGCATGACTTTTCCCCCCTGGCTCCTTTGCTGTGGGAGCAGCGGCTGGACGTTTGCGTTTTTTGCTCCGGAGTGTGCAGAGAGTGAAAAATGGCTGTTTTGAGGTTCTAGTCCACAGAAAAGCAGAGAGGTCCAAAAGGTGTGGGGCATTTGAAGGGGTTCCCGGAGGCAGTGAGGACCAGCATGACTTTTCCCCCCTGGCTCCTTTGCTGTGGGAGCAGCGGCTGGACGTTTGCGTTTTTTGCTCCGGAGTGTGCCGAGAGTGAAAAATGGCGGTTTTGAGGTTCTAGTCCACAGGAAAGCAGAGAGGTCCAAAAGGTGTGGGGCATTTGAAGGGGTTCCCAGAGGCAGTGAGGACCAGCATGACTTTTCCCCCCTGGCTCCTTTGCTGTGGGAGCAGCGGCTGGACGTTTGCGTTTTTTACACCGGAGTGTGCTGAGAGTGAAAAATAGTTCTTTTGAGGTTCTAGTCCACAGGAAAGCAGAGAGGTCCAAAAGGTGTGGGGCATTTGAAGGGGTTCCCGGAGGCAGTGAGGACCAGCATGACTTTTCCCCCCTGGCTCCTTTGCTGTGGGAGCAGCGGCTGGACGTTTGCATTTTTTGCTCCAGAGCCGGACGAAAGTGAAAAATGGCGGTTTTGAGGTTCTAGTCCACAGGAAAGCAGAGAGGTCCAAAAGGTGTGGGGCATTTGAAGGGGTTCCCGGAGGCAGTGAGGACCAGCATGACTTTTCCCCCCTGGCTCCTTTGCTGTGGGAGCAGCGGCTGGACGTTTGCGTTTTTTGCTCCAGAGTGTGCCGAGAGTGAAAAATGGCGGTTTTGAGGTTCTAGTCCACAGGAAAGCAGAGAGGTCCAAAAGGTGTGGGGCATTTGAAGGGGTTCCCGGAGGCAGTGAGGACCAGCATGACTTTTCCCCCCTGGCTCCTTTGCTGTGGGAGCAGCGGCTGGACGTTTGTGTTTTTTGCTCCGGAGTGTGCCGAGAGTGAAAAATGGCGGTTTTGAGGTTCTAGTCCACAGGAAAGCAGAGAGGTCCAAAAGGTGTGGGGCATTTGAAGGGGTTCCCGGAGGCAGTGAGGACCAGCATGACTTTTCCCCCCTGGCTCCTTTGCTGTGGGAGCAGCGGCTGGACGTTTGCGTTTTTTGCTCCGGAGTGTGCCGAGAGTGAAAAATGGCGGTTTTGAGGTTCTAGTCCACAGGAAAGCAGAGAGGTCCAAAAGGTGTGGGGCATTTGAAGGGGTTCCCGGAGGCAGTGAGGACCAGCATGACTTTTCCCCCCTGGCTCCTTTGCTGTGGGAGCAGCGGCTGGACGTTTGTGTTTTTTGCTCCGGAGTGTGCCGAGAGTGAAAAATGGCGGTTTTGAGGTTCTAGTCCACAGGAAAGCAGAGAGGTCCAAAAGGTGTGGGGCATTTGAAGGGGTTCCCGGAGGCAGTGAGGACCAGCATGACTTTTCCCCCCTGGCTCCTTTGCTGTGGGAGCAGCGGCTGGACGTTTGCGTTTTTTGCTCCGGAGTGTGCCGAGAGTGAAAAATGGCGGTTTTGAGGTTCTAGTCCACAGGAAAGCAGAGAGGTCCAAAAGGTGTGGGGCATTTGAAGGGGTTCCCGGAGGCAGTGAGGACCAGCATGACTTTTCCCCCCTGGCTCCTTTGCTGTGGGAGCAGCGGCTGGACGTTTGCGTTTTTTGCTCCGGAGTGTGCAGAGAGTGAAAAATGGCTGTTTTGAGGTTCTAGTCCACAGAAAAGCAGAGAGGTCCAAAAGGTGTGGGGCATTTGAAGGGGTTCCCGGAGGCAGTGAGGACCAGCATGACTTTTCCCCCCTGGCTCCTTTGCTGTGGGAGCAGCGGCTGGACGTTTGCGTTTTTTGCTCCGGAGTGTGCCGAGAGTGAAAAATGGCGGTTTTGAGGTTCTAGTCCACAGGAAAGCAGAGAGGTCCAAAAGGTGTGGGGCATTTGAAGGGGTTCCCAGAGGCAGTGAGGACCAGCATGACTTTTCCCCCCTGGCTCCTTTGCTGTGGGAGCAGCGGCTGGACGTTTGCGTTTTTTACACCGGAGTGTGCTGAGAGTGAAAAATAGTTCTTTTGAGGTTATAGTCCACAGGAAAGCAGAGAGGTCCAAAAGGTGTGGGGCATTTGAAGGGGTTCCCGGAGGCAGTGAGGACCAGCATGACTTTTCCCCCCTGGCTCCTTTGCTGTGGGAGCAGCGGCTGGACGTTTGCATTTTTTGCTCCAGAGCCGGACGAAAGTGAAAAATGGCGGTTTTGAGGTTCTAGTCCACAGGAAAGCAGAGAGGTCCAAAAGGTGTGGGGCATTTGAAGGGGTTCCCGGAGGCAGTGAGGACCAGCATGACTTTTCCCCCCTGGCTCCTTTGCTGTGGGAGCAGCGGCTGGACGTTTGCGTTTTTTGCTCCAGAGTGTGCCGAGAGTGAAAAATGGCGGTTTTAAGGTTCTAGTCCACAGGAAAGCAGAGAGGTCCAAAAGGTGTGGGGCATTTGAAGGGGTTCCCGGAGGCAGTGAGGACCAGCATGACTTTTCCCCCCTGGCTCCTTTGCTGTGGGAGCAGCGGCTGGACGTTTGTGTTTTTTGCTCCGGAGTGTGCCGAGAGTGAAAAATGGCGGTTTTGAGGTTCTAGTCCACAGGAAAGCAGAGAGGTCCAAAAGGTGTGGGGCATTTGAAGGGGTTCCCGGAGGCAGTGAGGACCAGCATGACTTTTCCCCCCTGGCTCCTTTGCTGTGGGAGCAGCGGCTGGACGTTTGCGTTTTTTGCTCCGGAGTGTGCCGAGAGTGAAAAATGGCGGTTTTGAGGTTCTAGTCCACAGGAAAGCAGAGAGGTCCAAAAGGTGTGGGGCATTTGAAGGGGTTCCCGGAGGCAGTGAGGACCAGCATGACTTTTCCCCCCTGGCTCCTTTGCTGTGGGAGCAGCGACTGGACGTTTGCGTTTTTTGCTCCGGAGTGTGCAGAGAGTGAAAAATGGCTGTTTTGAGATTCTAGTCCACAGGAAAGCAGAGAGGTCCAAAAGGTGTGGGGCATTTGAAGGGGTTCCCGGAGGCAGTGAGGACCAGCATGACTTTTCCCCCCTGGCTCCTTTGCTGTGGGAGCAGCGGCTGGACGTTTGCGTTTTTTGCTCCGGAGTGTGCCGAGAGTGAAAGATGGCGGTTTTGAGGTTCTAGTCCACAGGAAAGCAGAGAGGTCCAAAAGGTGTGGGGCATTTGAAGGGGTTCCCGGAGGCAGTGAGGACCAGCATGACTTTTCCCCCCTGGCTCCTTTGCTGTGGGAGCAGCGGCTGGACGTTTGCGTTTTTTGCTCCGGAGTGTGCCGAGAGTGAAAAATGGCGGTTTTGAGGTTCTAGTCCACAGGAAAGCAGAGAGGTCCAAAAGGTATGGGGCATTTGAAGGGGTTCCCGGAGGCAGTGAGGACCAGCATGACTTTTCCCCCCTGGCTCCTTTGCTGTGGGAGCAGCGGCTGGACGTTTGCGATTTTTGCTCCGGAGTGTGCAGAGAGTGAAAAATGGCGGTTTTGAGGTTCTAGTCCACAGGAAAGCAGAGAGGTCCAAAAGGTGTGGGGCATTTGAAGGGGTTCCCGGAGGCAGTGAGGACCAGCATGACTTTTCCCCCTGGCTCCTTTGCTGTGGGAGCAGCGGCTGGACGTTTGCGATTTTTGCTCCGGAGTGTGCCGAGAGTGAAAAATGGCGGTTTTGAGGTTATAGTCCACAGGAAAGCAGAGAGGTCCAAAAGGTGTGGGGCATTTGAAGGGGTTCCCGGAGGCAGTGAGGACCAGCATGACTTTTCCCCCCTGGCTCCTTTGCTGTGGGAGCAGCGGCTGGACGTTTGCGTTTTTTGCTCCGGAGTGTGCAGAGAGTGAAAAATGGTGCTTTTGAGGTTCTAGTCCACAGGAAAGCAGAGAGGTCCAAAAGGTGTGGGGCATTTGAAGGGGTTCCCAGAGGCAGTGAGGACCAGCATGACTTTTCCCCCCTGGCTCCTTTGCTGTGGGAGCAGCGGCTAAACGTTTGCGTTTTTTGCTCCAGAGCCTGACGAAGTGAAAAATGGTGCTTTTGAGGTTCTAGTCCACAGGAAAGCAGAGAGGTCCAAAAGGTGTGGGGCATTTGAAGGGGTTCCCGGAGGCAGTGAGGACCAGCATGACTTTTCCCCCCTGGCTCCTTTGCTGTGGGAGCAGCGGCTGGACGTTTGCGTTTTTTGTTTCGGAGTGTGCCGAGAGTGAAAAATGCTGGTTTTGAGGTTCTAGTCCACAGGAAAGCAGAGAGGTCCAAAAGGTGTGGGGCATTTGAAGGGGTTCCCGGAGGCAGTGAGGACCAGCATGACTTTTCCCCCCTGGCTCCTTTGCTGTGGGAGCAGCGGCTGGACGTTTGCGTTTTTTGCTCCGGAGTGTGCCGAGAGTGAAAAATGGCGGTTTTGAGGTTCTAGTCCACAGGAAAGCAGAGAGGTCCAAAAGGTGTGGGGCATTTGAAGGGGTTCCCGGAGGCAGTGAGGACCAGCATGACTTTTCCCCCCTGGCTCCTTTGCTGTGGGAGCAGCGGCTGGACGTTTGCGTTTTTTGCTCCGGAGTGTGCCGAGAGTGAAAAATGGTGCTTTTGAGGTTCTAGTCCACAGGAAAGCAGAGAGGTCCAAAAGGTGTGGGGCATTTGAAGGGGTTCCCGGAGGCAGTGAGGACCAGCATGACTTTTCCCCCCTGCCTCCTTTGCTGTGGGAGCAGCGGCTGGACGTTTGCATTTTTTGCTCCGGAGTGTGCCGAGAGTGAAAAATGGCGGTTTTGAGGTTATAGTCCACAGGAAAGCAGAGAGGTCCAAAAGGTGTGGGGCATTTGAAGGGGTTCCCGGAGGCAGTGAGGACCAGCATGACTTTTCCCCCCTGGCTCCTTTGCTGTGGGAGCAGCGGCTAAACGTTTGCGTTTTTTGCTCCAGACCCTGACGAAAGTGAAAAATGGCGGTTTTGAGGTTCTAGTCCACAGGAAAGCAGAGAGGTCCAAAAGGTGTGGGGCATTTGAAGGGGTTCCCGGAGGCAGTGAGGACCAGCATGACTTTTCCCCCCTGGCTCCTTTGCTGTGGGAGCAGCGGCTGGACGTTTGCGTTTTTTGCTGCGGAGTGTGCCGAGAGTGAAAAATGGCGGTTTTGAGGTTCTAGTCCACAGGAAAGCAGAGAGGTCCAAAAGGTGTGGGGCATTTGAAGGGGTTCCCGGAGGCAGTGAGGACCAGCATGACTTTTCCCCCCTGGCTCCTTTGCTGTGGGAGCAGCGGCTGGACGTTTGTGTTTTTTGCTCCGGAGTGTGCCGAGACTGAAAAATGGCGGTTTTGAGGTTCTAGTCCACAGGAAAGCAGAGAGGTCCAAAAGGTGTGGGGCATTTGAAGGGGTTCCCGGAGGCAGTGAGGACCAGCATGACTTTTCCCCCCTGGCTCCTTTGCTGTGGGAGCAGCGGCTGGACGTTTGCGTTTTTTGCTCCGGAGTGTGCCGAGAGTGAAAAATGGCGGTTTTGAGGTTATAGTCCACAGGAAAGCAGAGAGGTCCAAAAGGTGTGGGGCATTTGAAGGGGTTCCCGGAGGCAGTGAGGACCAGCATGACTTTTCCCCCCTGGCTCCTTTGCTGTGGGAGCAGCGACTGGACGTTTGCGTTTTTTGCTCCGGAGTGTGCAGAGAGTGAAAAATGGCTGTTTTGAGATTCTAGTCCACAGGAAAGCAGAGAGGTCCAAAAGGTGTGGGGCATTTGAAGGGGTTCCCGGAGGCAGTGAGGACCAGCATGACTTTTCCCCCCTGGCTCCTTTGCTGTGGGAGCAGCGGCTGGACGTTTGCGTTTTTTGCTCCGGAGTGTGCCGAGAGTGAAAGATGGCGGTTTTGAGGTTCTAGTCCACAGGAAAGCAGAGAGGTCCAAAAGGTGTGGGGCATTTGAAGGGGTTCCCGGAGGCAGTGAGGACCAGCATGACTTTTCCCCCCTGGCTCCTTTGCTGTGGGAGCAGCGGCTGGACGTTTGCGTTTTTTGCTCCGGAGTGTGCCGAGAGTGAAAAATGGCGGTTTTGAGGTTCTAGTCCACAGGAAAGCAGAGAGGTCCAAAAGGTATGGGGCATTTGAAGGGGTTCCCGGAGGCAGTGAGGACCAGCATGACTTTTCCCCCCTGGCTCCTTTGCTGTGGGAGCAGCGGTTGGACGTTTGCGATTTTTGCTCCGGAGTGTGCAGAGAGTGAAAAATGGCGGTTTTGAGGTTCTAGTCCACAGGAAAGCAGAGAGGTCCAAAAGGTGTGGGGCATTTGAAGGGGTTCCCGGAGGCAGTGAGGACCAGCATGACTTTTCCCCCTGGCTCCTTTGCTGTGGGAGCAGCGGCTGGACGTTTGCGATTTTTGCTCCGGAGTGTGCCGAGAGTGAAAAATGGCGGTTTTGAGGTTATAGTCCACAGGAAAGCAGAGAGGTCCAAAAGGTGTGGGGCATTTGAAGGGGTTCCCGGAGGCAGTGAGGACCAGCATGACTTTTCCCCCCTGGCTCCTTTGCTGTGGGAGCAGCGGCTGGACGTTTGCGTTTTTTGCTCCGGAGTGTGCAGAGAGTGAAAAATGGTGCTTTTGAGGTTCTAGTCCACAGGAAAGCAGAGAGGTCCAAAAGGTGTGGGGCATTTGAAGGGGTTCCCAGAGGCAGTGAGGACCAGCATGACTTTTCCCCCCTGGCTCCTTTGCTGTGGGAGCAGCGGCTAAACGTTTGCGTTTTTTGCTCCAGAGCCTGACGAAGTGAAAAATGGTGCTTTTGAGGTTCTAGTCCACAGGAAAGCAGAGAGGTCCAAAAGGTGTGGGGCATTTGAAGGGGTTCCCGGAGGCAGTGAGGACCAGCATGACTTTTCCCCCCTGGCTCCTTTGCTGTGGGAGCAGCGGCTGGACGTTTGCGTTTTTTGTTTCGGAGTGTGCCGAGAGTGAAAAATGCTGGTTTTGAGGTTCTAGTCCACAGGAAAGCAGAGAGGTCCAAAAGGTGTGGGGCATTTGAAGGGGTTCCCGGAGGCAGTGAGGACCAGCATGACTTTTCCCCCCTGGCTCCTTTGCTGTGGGAGCAGCGGCTGGACGTTTGCGTTTTTTGCTCCGGAGTGTGCCGAGAGTGAAAAATGGCGGTTTTGAGGTTCTAGTCCACAGGAAAGCAGAGAGGTCCAAAAGGTGTGGGGCATTTGAAGGGGTTCCCGGAGGCAGTGAGGACCAGCATGACTTTTCCCCCCTGGCTCCTTTGCTGTGGGAGCAGCGGCTGGACGTTTGCGTTTTTTGCTCCGGAGTGTGCCGAGAGTGAAAAATGGTGCTTTTGAGGTTCTAGTCCACAGGAAAGCAGAGAGGTCCAAAAGGTGTGGGGCATTTGAAGGGGTTCCCGGAGGCAGTGAGGACCAGCATGACTTTTCCCCCCTGCCTCCTTTGCTGTGGGAGCAGCGGCTGGACGTTTGCATTTTTTGCTCCGGAGTGTGCCGAGAGTGAAAAATGGCGGTTTTGAGGTTATAGTCCACAGGAAAGCAGAGAGGTCCAAAAGGTGTGGGGCATTTGAAGGGGTTCCCGGAGGCAGTGAGGACCAGCATGACTTTTCCCCCCTGGCTCCTTTGCTGTGGGAGCAGCGGCTAAACGTTTGCGTTTTTTGCTCCAGACCCTGACGAAAGTGAAAAATGGCGGTTTTGAGGTTCTAGTCCACAGGAAAGCAGAGAGGTCCAAAAGGTGTGGGGCATTTGAAGGGGTTCCCGGAGGCAGTGAGGACCAGCATGACTTTTCCCCCCTGGCTCCTTTGCTGTGGGAGCAGCGGCTGGACGTTTGCGTTTTTTGCTGCGGAGTGTGCCGAGAGTGAAAAATGGCGGTTTTGAGGTTCTAGTCCACAGGAAAGCAGAGAGGTCCAAAAGGTGTGGGGCATTTGAAGGGGTTCCCGGAGGCAGTGAGGACCAGCATGACTTTTCCCCCCTGGCTCCTTTGCTGTGGGAGCAGCGGCTGGACGTTTGTGTTTTTTGCTCCGGAGTGTGCCGAGACTGAAAAATGGCGGTTTTGAGGTTCTAGTCCACAGGAAAGCAGAGAGGTCCAAAAGGTGTGGGGCATTTGAAGGGGTTCCCGGAGGCAGTGAGGACCAGCATGACTTTTCCCCCCTGGCTCCTTTGCTGTGGGAGCAGCGGCTGGACGTTTGCGTTTTTTGCTCCGGAGTGTGCCGAGAGTGAAAAATGGCGGTTTTGAGGTTCTAGTCCACAGGAAAGCAGAGAGGTCCAAAAGGTGTGGGGCATTTGAAGGGGTTCCCGGAGGCAGTGAGGACCAGCATGACTTTTCCCCCCTGGCTCCTTTGCTGTGGGAGCAGCGGCTGGACGTTTGCATTTTTTGCTCCGGAGTGTGCCGAGAGTGAAAAATGGCGGTTTTGAGGTTCTAGTCCACAGGAAAGCAGAGAGGTCCAAAAGGTGTGGGGCATTTGAAGGGGTTCCCGGAGGCAGTGAGGACCAGCATGACTTTTCCCCCCTGGCTCCTTTGCTGTGGGAGCAGCGGCTGGACGTTTGCATTTTTTGCTCCGGAGTGTGCCGAGAGTGAAAAATGGCGGTTTTGAGGTTCTAGTCCACAGGAAAGCAGAGAGGTCCAAAAGGTGTGGGGCATTTGAAGGGGTTCCCGGAGGCAGTGAGGACCAGCATGACTTTTCCCCCCTGGCTCCTTTGCTGTGGGAGCAGCGGCTGGACGTTTGCTTTTTTTGCTCCGGAGTGTGCCGAGAGTGAAAAATGGTGCTTTTGAGGTTCTAGTCCACAGGAAAGCAGAGAGGTCCAAAAGGTGTGGGGCATTTGAAGGGGTTCCCGGAGGCAGTGAGGACCAGCATGAATTTTCCCCCCTGGCTCCTTTGCTGTGGGAGCAGCGGCTGGACGTTTGCATTTTTTGCTCCGGAGTGTGCAGAGAGTGAAAAATGGTGCTTTTGAGGTTCTAGTCCACAGGAAAGCAGAGAGGTCCAAAAGGTGTGGGGCATTTGAAGGGGTTCCCGGAGGCAGTGAGGACCAGCATGACTTTTCCCCCCTGGCTCCTTTGCTGTGGGAGCAGCGGCTGGACGTTTGCGTTTTTTGCTCCGGAGTGTGCAGAGAGTGAAAAATGGCGGTTTTGAGGTTCTAGTCCACAGGAAAGCAGAGAGGTCCAAAAGGTGTGGGGCATTTGAAGGGGTTCCCGGAGGCAGTGAGGACCAGCATGACTTTTCCCCCCTGGCTCCTTTGCTGTGGGAGCAGCGGCTGGACGTTTGCGTTTTTGCTCCGGAGTGTGCCGAGAGTGAAAAATGACGGTTTTGAGGTTATAGTCCACAGGAAAGCAGAGAGGTCCAAAAGGTGTGGGGCATTTGAAGGGGTTCCCGGAGGCAGTGAGGACCAGCATGACTTTTCCCCCCTGGCTCCTTTGCTGTGGGAGCAGCGGCTAAACATTTGCGTTTTTTACTCCAGAGCCTGACGAAAGTGAAAAATGGCGGTTTTGAGGTTCTAGTCCACAGGAAAGCAGAGAGGTCCAAAAGGTGTGGGGCATTTGAAGGGGTTCCCGGAGGCAGTGAGGACCAGCATGACTTTTCCCCCTGGCTCCTTTGCTGTGGGAGCAGCGGCTGGACGTTTGCGATTTTTGCTCCGGAGTGTGCCGAGAGTGAAAAATGGCGGTTTTGAGGTTATAGTCCACAGGAAAGCAGAGAGGTCCAAAAGGTGTGGGGCATTTGAAGGGGTTCCCGGAGGCAGTGAGGACCAGCATGACTTTTCCCCCCTGGCTCCTTTGCTGTGGGAGCAGCGGCTGGACGTTTGCGTTTTTTGCTCCGGAGTGTGCAGAGAGTGAAAAATGGTGCTTTTGAGGTTCTAGTCCACAGGAAAGCAGAGAGGTCCAAAAGGTGTGGGGCATTTGAAGGGGTTCCCAGAGGCAGTGAGGACCAGCATGACTTTTCCCCCCTGGCTCCTTTGCTGTGGGAGCAGCGGCTAAACGTTTGCGTTTTTTGCTCCAGAGCCTGACGAAGTGAAAAATGGTGCTTTTGAGGTTCTAGTCCACAGGAAAGCAGAGAGGTCCAAAAGGTGTGGGGCATTTGAAGGGGTTCCCGGAGGCAGTGAGGACCAGCATGACTTTTCCCCCCTGGCTCCTTTGCTGTGGGAGCAGCGGCTGGACGTTTGCGTTTTTTGTTTCGGAGTGTGCCGAGAGTGAAAAATGCTGGTTTTGAGGTTCTAGTCCACAGGAAAGCAGAGAGGTCCAAAAGGTGTGGGGCATTTGAAGGGGTTCCCGGAGGCAGTGAGGACCAGCATGACTTTTCCCCCCTGGCTCCTTTGCTGTGGGAGCAGCGGCTGGACGTTTGCGTTTTTTGCTCCGGAGTGTGCCGAGAGTGAAAAATGGCGGTTTTGAGGTTCTAGTCCACAGGAAAGCAGAGAGGTCCAAAAGGTGTGGGGCATTTGAAGGGGTTCCCGGAGGCAGTGAGGACCAGCATGACTTTTCCCCCCTGGCTCCTTTGCTGTGGGAGCAGCGGCTGGACGTTTGCGTTTTTTGCTCCGGAGTGTGCCGAGAGTGAAAAATGGTGCTTTTGAGGTTCTAGTCCACAGGAAAGCAGAGAGGTCCAAAAGGTGTGGGGCATTTGAAGGGGTTCCCGGAGGCAGTGAGGACCAGCATGACTTTTCCCCCCTGCCTCCTTTGCTGTGGGAGCAGCGGCTGGACGTTTGCATTTTTTGCTCCGGAGTGTGCCGAGAGTGAAAAATGGCGGTTTTGAGGTTATAGTCCACAGGAAAGCAGAGAGGTCCAAAAGGTGTGGGGCATTTGAAGGGGTTCCCGGAGGCAGTGAGGACCAGCATGACTTTTCCCCCCTGGCTCCTTTGCTGTGGGAGCAGCGGCTAAACGTTTGCGTTTTTTGCTCCAGACCCTGACGAAAGTGAAAAATGGCGGTTTTGAGGTTCTAGTCCACAGGAAAGCAGAGAGGTCCAAAAGGTGTGGGGCATTTGAAGGGGTTCCCGGAGGCAGTGAGGACCAGCATGACTTTTCCCCCCTGGCTCCTTTGCTGTGGGAGCAGCGGCTGGACGTTTGCGTTTTTTGCTGCGGAGTGTGCCGAGAGTGAAAAATGGCGGTTTTGAGGTTCTAGTCCACAGGAAAGCAGAGAGGTCCAAAAGGTGTGGGGCATTTGAAGGGGTTCCCGGAGGCAGTGAGGACCAGCATGACTTTTCCCCCCTGGCTCCTTTGCTGTGGGAGCAGCGGCTGGACGTTTGTGTTTTTTGCTCCGGAGTGTGCCGAGACTGAAAAATGGCGGTTTTGAGGTTCTAGTCCACAGGAAAGCAGAGAGGTCCAAAAGGTGTGGGGCATTTGAAGGGGTTCCCGGAGGCAGTGAGGACCAGCATGACTTTTCCCCCCTGGCTCCTTTGCTGTGGGAGCAGCGGCTGGACGTTTGCGTTTTTTGCTCCGGAGTGTGCCGAGAGTGAAAAATGGCGGTTTTGAGGTTATAGTCCACAGGAAAGCAGAGAGGTCCAAAAGGTGTGGGGCATTTGAAGGGGTTCCCGGAGGCAGTGAGGACCAGCATGACTTTTCCCCCCTGGCTCCTTTGCTGTGGGAGCAGCGGCTGGACGTTTGCATTTTTTGCTCCGGAGTGTGCCGAGAGTGAAAAATGGCGGTTTTGAGGTTCTAGTCCACAGGAAAGCAGAGAGGTCCAAAAGGTGTGGGGCATTTGAAGGGGTTCCCGGAGGCAGTGAGGACCAGCATGACTTTTCCCCCCTGGCTCCTTTGCTGTGGGAGCAGCGGCTGGACGTTTGCATTTTTTGCTCCGGAGTGTGCCGAGAGTGAAAAATGGCGGTTTTGAGGTTCTAGTCCACAGGAAAGCAGAGAGGTCCAAAAGGTGTGGGGCATTTGAAGGGGTTCCCGGAGGCAGTGAGGACCAGCATGACTTTTCCCCCCTGGCTCCTTTGCTGTGGGAGCAGCGGCTGGACGTTTGCTTTTTTTGCTCCGGAGTGTGCCGAGAGTGAAAAATGGTGCTTTTGAGGTTCTAGTCCACAGGAAAGCAGAGAGGTCCAAAAGGTGTGGGGCATTTGAAGGGGTTCCCGGAGGCAGTGAGGACCAGCATGAATTTTCCCCCCTGGCTCCTTTGCTGTGGGAGCAGCGGCTGGACGTTTGCATTTTTTGCTCCGGAGTGTGCAGAGAGTGAAAAATGGTGCTTTTGAGGTTCTAGTCCACAGGAAAGCAGAGAGGTCCAAAAGGTGTGGGGCATTTGAAGGGGTTCCCGGAGGCAGTGAGGACCAGCATGACTTTTCCCCCCTGGCTCCTTTGCTGTGGGAGCAGCGGCTGGACGTTTGCGTTTTTTGCTCCGGAGTGTGCAGAGAGTGAAAAATGGCGGTTTTGAGGTTCTAGTCCACAGGAAAGCAGAGAGGTCCAAAAGGTGTGGGGCATTTGAAGGGGTTCCCGGAGGCAGTGAGGACCAGCATGACTTTTCCCCCCTGGCTCCTTTGCTGTGGGAGCAGCGGCTGGACGTTTGCGTTTTTGCTCCGGAGTGTGCCGAGAGTGAAAAATGACGGTTTTGAGGTTATAGTCCACAGGAAAGCAGAGAGGTCCAAAAGGTGTGGGGCATTTGAAGGGGTTCCCGGAGGCAGTGAGGACCAGCATGACTTTTCCCCCCTGGCTCCTTTGCTGTGGGAGCAGCGGCTAAACATTTGCGTTTTTTACTCCAGAGCCTGACGAAAGTGAAAAATGGCGGTTTTGAGGTTCTAGTCCACAGGAAAGCAGAGAGGTCCAAAAGGTGTGGGGCATTTGAAGGGGTTCCCGGAGGCAGTGAGGACCAGCATGACTTTTCCCCCCTGGCTCCTTTGCTGTGGGAGCAGCGGCTGGACGTTTGCGTTTTTTGCTCCGGAGTGTGCCGAGAGTGAAAAATGGCGGTTTTGAGGTTCTAGTCCACAGGAAAGCAGAGAGGTCCAAAAGGTGTGGGGCATTTGAAGGGGTTCCCGGAGGCAGTGAGGACCAGCATGACTTTTCCCCCCTGGCTCCTTTGCTGTGGGAGCAGCGGCTGGACGTTTGTGTTTTATGCTCCGGAGTGTGCAGAGAGTGAAAAATGGCGGTTTTGAGGTTCTAGTCCACAGGAAAGCAGAGAGGTCCAAAAGGTGTGGGGCATTTGAAGGGGTTCCCGGAGGCAGTGAGGACCAGCATGACTTTTCCCCCCTGGCTCCTTTGCTGTGGGAGCAGCGGCTGGACGTTTGCATTTTTTGCTCCGGAGTGTGCCGAGAGTGAAAAATGGCGGTTTTGAGGTTCTAGTCCACAGGAAAGCAGAGAGGTCCAAAAGGTATGGGGCATTTGAAGGGGTTCCCGGAGGCAGTGAGGACCAGCATGACTTTTCCCCCCTGGCTCCTTTGCTGTGGGAGCAGCGGCTGGACATTTGCGTTTTTTGCTCCGGAGTGTGCCGAGAGTGAAAAATAGTGCTTTTGAGGTTCTAGTCCACAGGAAAGCAGAGAGGTCCAAAAGGTGTGGGGCATTTGAAGGGGTTCCCGGAGGCAGTGAGGACCAGCATGACTTTTCCCCCCTGGCTCCTTTGCTGTGGGAGCAGCAGCTGGACGTTTGCGTTTTTTGCTCCGGAGTGTGCCGAGAGTGAAAAATGGCGGTTTTGAGGTTATAGTCCACAGGAAAGCAGAGAGGTCTAAAAGGTGTGGGGCATTTGAAGGGGTTCCCGGAGGCAGTGAGGACCAGCATGACTTTTCCCCCCTGGCTCCTTTGCTGTGGGAGCAGCGGCTGGATGTTTGCGTTTTTTGCTCCGGAGTGTGCCGAGAGTGAAAAATGGCGGTTTTGAGGTTCTAGTCCACAGGAAAGCAGAGAGGTCCAAAAGGTGTGGGGCATTTGAAGGGGTTCCCGGAGGCAGTGAGGACCAGCATGACTTTTCCCCCCTGGCTCCTTTGCTGTGGGAGCAGCGGCTGGACGTTTGCGATTTTTGCTTTGGAGTGTGCAGAGAGTGAAAAATGGTGCTTTTGAGGTTCTAGTCCACAGGAAAGCAGAGAGGTCCAAAAGGTGTGGGGCATTTGAAGGGGTTCCCGGAGGCAGTGAGGACCAGCATGACTTTTCCCCCCTGGCTCCTTTGCTGTGGGAGCAGCGGCTGGACGTTTGCGTTTTTTGCTCCGGAGTGCGCCGAGAGTGAAAAATGGTGCTTTTGAGGTTCTAGTCCACAGGAAAGCAGAGAGGTCCAAAAGGTGTGGGGCATTTGAAGGGGTTCCCGGAGGCAGTGAGGACCAGCATGACTTTTCCCCCCTGGCTCCTTTGCTGTGGGAGCAGCGGCTGGACGTTTGCGTTTTTTGCTCCGGAGGCTGCCGAGAATGAAAAATGGCGGTTTTGAGTTTCTAGTCCACAGGAAAGCAGAGAGGTCCAAAAGGTGTGGGGCATTTGAAGGGGTTCCCGGAGGCAGTGAGGACCAGCATGACTTTTCCCCCCTGGCTCCTTTGCTGTGGGAGCAGCGGCTGGACGTTTGCGTTTTTTGCTCCGGAGTGTGCCGAGAGTGAAAAATGGCGGTTTTGAGGTTATAGTCCACAGGAAAGCAGAGAGGTCCAAAAGGTGTGGGGCATTTGAAGGGGTTCCCGGAGGCAGTGAGGACCATCATGACTTTTCCCCCCTGGCTCCTTTGCTGTGGGAGCAGCGGCTGGACGTTTGCGTTTTTTTGCTCCGGAGTGTGCCGAGAGTGAAAAATAGTTCTTTTGAGGTTCTAGTCCACAGGAAAGCAGAGAGGTCCAAAAGGTGTGGGGCATTTGAAGGGGTTCCCGGAGGCAGTGAGGACCAGCATGACTTTTCCCCCCTGGCTCCTTTGCTGTGGGAGCAGCGGCTGGACGTTTGCATTTTTTGCTCCGGAGTGTGCCGAGAGTGAAAAATGGCGGTTTTGAGGTTATAGTCCACAGGAAAGCAGAGAGGTCCAAAAGGTGTGGGGCATTTGAAGGGGTTCCCGGAGGCAGTGAGGACCATCATGACTTTTCCCCCCTGGCTCCTTTGCTGTGGGAGCAGCGGCTGGTCGTTTGCGTTTTTTTGCTCCGGAGTGTGCCGAGAGTGAAAAATAGTTCTTTTGAGGTTCTAGTCCACAGGAAAGCAGAGAGGTCCAAAAGGTGTGGGGCATTTGAAGGGGTTCCCGGAGGCAGTGAGGACCAGCATGACTTTTCCCCCCTGGCTCCTTTGCTGTGGGAGCAGCGGCTGGACGTTTGCATTTTTTGCTCCGGAGTGTGCCGAGAGTGAAAAATGGCGGTTTTGAGGTTCTAGTCCACAGGAAAGCAGAGAGGTCCAAAAGGTGTGGGGCATTTGAAGGGGTTCCCGGAGGCAGTGAGGACCAGCATGACTTTTCCCCCCTGGCTCCTTTGCTGTGGGAGCAGCGGCTGGACGTTTGCGATTTTTGCTTTGGAGTGTGCAGAGAGTGAAAAATGGTGCTTTTGAGGTTCTAGTCCACAGGAAAGCAGAGAGGTCCAAAAGGTGTGGGGCATTTGAAGGGGTTCCCGGAGGCAGTGAGGACCAGCATGACTTTTCCCCCCTGGCTCCTTTGCTGTGGGAGCAGCGGCTGGACGTTTGCGTTTTTTGCTCCGGAGTGCGCCGAGAGTGAAAAATGGCGGTTTTGAGGTTCTAGTCCACAGGAAAGCAGAGAGGTCCAAAAGGTGTGGGGCATTTGAAGGGGTTCCCGGAGGCAGTGAGGACCAGCATGACTTTTCCCCCCTGGCTCCTTTGCTGTGGGAGCAGCGGCTGGACGTTTGCGTTTTTTGCTCCGGAGTGTGCCGAGAGTGAAAAATGGCGGTTTTGAGTTTCTAGTCCACAGGAAAGCAGAGAGGTCCAAAAGGTGTGGGGCATTTGAAGGGGTTCCCGGAGGCAGTGAGGACCAGCATGACTTTTCCCCCCTGGCTCCTTTGCTGTGGGAGCAGCGGCTGGACGTTTGCGTTTTTTGCTCCGGAGTGTGCCGAGAGTGAAAAATGGCGGTTTTGAGGTTATAGTCCACAGGAAAGCAGAGAGGTCCAAAAGGTGTGGGGCATTTGAAGGGGTTCCCGGAGGCAGTGAGGACCATCATGACTTTTCCCCCCTGGCTCCTTTGCTGTGGGAGCAGCGGCTGGACGTTTGCGTTTTTTTGCTCCGGAGTGTGCCGAGAGTGAAAAATAGTTCTTTTGAGGTTCTAGTCCACAGGAAAGCAGAGAGGTCCAAAAGGTGTGGGGCATTTGAAGGGGTTCCCGGAGGCAGTGAGGACCAGCATGACTTTTCCCCCCTGGCTCCTTTGCTGTGGGAGCAGCGGCTGGACGTTTGCGTTTTTTGCTCCGGAGTGTGCCGAGAGTGAAAAATGGTGCTTTTGAGGTTCTAGTCCACAGGAAAGCAGAGAGGTCCAAAAGGTGTGGGGCATTTGAAGGGGTTCCCGGAGGCAGTGAGGACCAGCATGACTTTTCCCCCCTGGCTCCTTTGCTGTGGGAGCAGCGGCTGGACGTTTGCGTTTTTTGCTCCGGAGTGTGCCGAGAGTGAAAAATGGCGGTTTTGAGTTTCTAGTCCACAGGAAAGCAGAGAGGTCCAAAAGGTGTGGGGCATTTGAAGGGGTTCCCGGAGGCAGTGAGGACCAGCATGACTTTTCCCCCCTGGCTCCTTTGCTGTGGGAGCAGCGGCTGGACGTTTGCGTTTTTTGCTCCGGAGTGTGCCGAGAGTGAAAAATGGCGGTTTTGTGGTTATAGTCCACAGGAAAGCAGAGAGGTCCAAAAGGTGTGGGGCATTTGAAGGGGTTCCCGGAGGCAGTGAGGACCAGCATGACTTTTCCCCCCTGGCTCCTTTGCTGTGGGAGCAGCGGCTGGACGTTTGCATTTTTTGCTCCGGAGTGTGCCGAGAGTGAAAAATGGCGGTTTTGAGGTTATACTCCACAGGAAAGCAGAGAGGTCCAAAAGGTGTGGGGCATTTGAAGGGGTTCCCAGAGGCAGTGAGGACCAGCATGACTTTTCCCCCCTGGCTCCTTTGCTGTGGGAGCAGCGGCTAAACGTGTGCGTTTTTTGCTCCAGAGCCTGACGAAAGTGAAAAATGGCGGTTTTGAGGTTCTAGTCCACAGGAAAGCAGAGAGGTCCAAAAGGTGTGGGGCATTTGAAGGGGTTCCCGGAGGCAGTGAGGACCAGCATGACTTTTCCCCCCTGGCTCCTTTGCTGTGGGAGCAGCGGCTGGACGTTTGCGTTTTTTGCTCCGGAGTGTGCTGAGAGTGAAAAATGGTGCTTTTGAGGTTCTAGTCCACAGGAAAGCAGAGAGGTCCAAAAGGTGTGGGGCATTTGAAGGGGTTCCCGGAGGCAGTGAGGACCAGCATGACTTTTCCCCCCTGGCTCCTTTGCTGTGGGAGCAGCGGCTGGACGTTTGCGTTTTTTGCTCCGGAGTGTGCCGAGAGTGAAAAATGGTGCTTTTGAGGTTCTAGTCCACAGGAAAGCAGAGAGGTCCAAAAGGTGTGGGGCATTTGAAGGGGTTCCCGGAGGCAGTGAGGACCAGCATGACTTTTCCCCCCTGGCTCCTTTGCTGTGGGAGCAGCGGCTGGACGTTTGCATTTTTTGCTCCGGAGTGTGCCGAGAGTGAAAAATGGCGGTTTTGAGGTTATACTCCACAGGAAAGCAGAGAGGTCCAAAAGGTGTGGGGCATTTGAAGGGGTTCCCAGAGGCAGTGAGGACCAGCATGACTTTTCCCCCCTGGCTCCTTTGCTGTGGGAGCAGCGGCTAAACGTTTGCGTTTTTTGCTCCGGAGTGTGCCGAGAGTGAAAAATGGCGGTTTTGAGGTTCTAGTCCACAGGAAAGCAGAGAGGTCCAAAAGGTGTGGGGCATTTGAAGGGGTTCCCGGAGGCAGTGAAGACCAGCATGACTTTTCCCCCCTGGCTCCTTTGCTGTGGGAGCAGCGGCTGGACGTTTGCGTTTTTTGCTCCGGAGTGTGCCGAGAGTGAAAAATGGCGGTTTTGAGGTTCTAGTCCACAGGAAAGCAGAGAGGTCCAAAAGGTGTGGGGCATTTGAAGGGGTTCCCGGAGGCAGTGAGGACCAGCATGACTTTTCCCCCCTGGCTCCTTTGCTGTGGGAGCAGCGGCTGGACGTTTGCGTTTTTTGCTCCGGAGTGTGCCGAGAGTGAAAAATGGTGCTTTTGAGGTTCTAGTCCACAGGAAAGCAGAGAGGTCCAAAAGGTGTGGGGCATTTGAAGGGGTTCCCGGAGGCAGTGAGGACCAGCATGACTTTTCCCTGCTGGGGCCTTTGCTGTGGGAGCAGCGGCTGGACGTTTGCGTTTTTTGCTCCGGAGTGTGCCGAGAGTGAAAAATGGCGGTTTTGAGGTTCTAGTCCACAGGAAAGCAGAGAGGTCCAAAAGGTGTGGGGCATTTGAAGGGGTTCCCGGAGGCAGTGAGGACCAGCATGACTTTTCCCCCCTGGCTCCTTTGCTGTGGGAGCAGCGGCTGGACGTTTGCGTTTTTTGCTCCGGAGGCTGACGAAAGTGAAAAATGGCGGTTTTGAGGTTATAGTCCACAGGAAAGCAGAGAGGTCCAAAAGGTGTGGGGCATTTGAAGGGGTTCCCGGAGGCAGTGAGGACCAGCATGACTTTTCCCCGCTGGGGCCTTTGCTGTGGGAGCAGCGGCTGGACGTTTGCATTTTTTGCTCCGGAGTGTGCAGAGAGTGAAAAATGGCGGTTTTGAGGTTCTAGTCCACAGGAAAGCAGAGAGGTCCAAAAGGTGTGGGGCATTTGAAGGGGTTCCCGGAGGCAGTGAGGACCAGCATGACTTTTCCCCCCTGGCTCCTTTGCTGTGGGAGCAGCGGCTGGACGTTTGCGTTTTTTGCTCCGGAGGCTGACGAGAGTGAAAAATGACGGTTTTGAGGTTCTAGTCCACAGGAAAGCAGAGAGGTCCAAAAGGTGTGGGGCATTTGAAGGGGTTCCCGGAGGCAGTGAGGACCAGCATGACTTTTCCCCCCTGGCTCCTTTGCTGTGGGAGCAGCGGCTGGACGTTTGCATTTTTTGCTCCGGAGTGTGCCGAGAGTGAAAAATGGCGGTTTTGAGGTTCTAGTCCACAGGAAAGCAGAGAGGTCCAAAAGGTGTGGGGCATTTGAAGGGGTTCCCGGAGGCAGTGAGGACCAGCATGACTTTTCCCCCCTGGCTCCTTTGCTGTGGGAGCAGCGGCTAAACGTTTGTGTTTTTTGTACCAGAGCCTGACGAAAGTGAAAAATGGCGGTTTTGAGGTTCTAGTCCACAGGAAAGCAGAGAGGTCCAAAAGGTGTGGGGCATTTGAAGGGGTTCCCGGAGGCAGTGAGGACCAGCATGACTTTTCCCCCCTGGCTCCTTTGCTGTGGGAGCAGCGGCTGGACGTTTGCGTTTTTTGCTCCGGAGTGTGCCGAGAGTGAAAAATGGCGGTTTTGAGGTTCTAGTCCACAGGAAAGCAGAGAGGTCCAAAAGGTGTGGGGCATTTGAAGGGGTTCCCGGAGGCAGTGAGGACCAGCATGACTTTTCCCCCCTGGCTCCTTTGCTGTGGGAGCAGCGGCTGGACGTTTGCATTTTTTGCTCCGGAGTGTGCCGAGAGTGAAAAATGGCGGTTTTGAGGTTCTAGTCCACAGGAAAGCAGAGAGGTCCAAAAGGTGTGGGGCATTTGAAGGGGTTCCCAGAGGCAGTGAGGACCAGCATGAATTTTCCCCCCTGGCTCCTTTGCTGTGGGAGCAGCGGCTGGACGTTTGCATTTTTTGCTCCGGAGTGTGCAGAGAGTGAAAAATGGTGCTTTTGAGGTTCTAGTCCACAGGAAAGCAGAGAGGTCCAAAAGGTGTGGGGCATTTGAAGGGGTTCCCGGAGGCAGTGAGGACCAGCATGACTTTTCCCCCCTGGCTCCTTTGCTGTGGGAGCAGCGGCTGGACGTTTGCGTTTTTTGCTCCGGAGTGTGCCGAGAGTGAAAAATGGTGCTTTTGAGGTTCTAGTCCACAGGAAAGCAGAGAGGTCCAAAAGGTGTGGGGCATTTGAAGGGGTTCCCGGAGGCAGTGAGGACCAGCATGACTTTTCCCCCCTGGCTCCTTTGCTGTGGGAGCAGCGGCTGGACGTTTGCGTTTTTTGCTCCGGAGTGTGCCGAGAGTGAAAAATGGCGGTTTTGAGTTTCTAGTCCACAGGAAAGCAGAGAGGTCCAAAAGGTGTGGGGCATTTGAAGGGGTTCCCGGAGGCAGTGAGGACCAGCATGACTTTTCCCCCCTGGCTCCTTTGCTGTGGGAGCAGCGGCTGGACGTTTGCGTTTTTTGCTCCGGAGTGTGCCGAGAGTGAAAAATGGCGGTTTTGTGGTTATAGTCCACAGGAAAGCAGAGAGGTCCAAAAGGTGTGGGGCATTTGAAGGGGTTCCCGGAGGCAGTGAGGACCAGCATGACTTTTCCCCCCTGGCTCCTTTGCTGTGGGAGCAGCGGCTGGACGTTTGCATTTTTTGCTCCGGAGTGTGCCGAGAGTGAAAAATGGCGGTTTTGAGGTTATACTCCACAGGAAAGCAGAGAGGTCCAAAAGGTGTGGGGCATTTGAAGGGGTTCCCAGAGGCAGTGAGGACCAGCATGACTTTTCCCCCCTGGCTCCTTTGCTGTGGGAGCAGCGGCTGGACGTTTGCGTTTTTTGCTGCGGAGTGTGCCGAGAGTGAAAAATGGTGCTTTTGAGGTTCTAGTCCACAGGAAAGCAGAGAGGTCCAAAAGGTGTGGGGCATTTGAAGGGGTTCCCGGAGGCAGTGAGGACCAGCATGACTTTTCCCCCCTGGCTCCTTTGCTGTGGGAGCAGCGGCTGGACGTTTGCGTTTTTTGCTCCGGAGTGTGCCGAGAGTGAAAAATGGTGCTTTTGAGGTTCTAGTCCACAGGAAAGCAGAGAGGTCCAAAAGGTGTGGGGCATTTGAAGGGGTTCCCGGAGGCAGTGAGGACCAGCATGACTTTTCCCCCCTGGCTCCTTTGCTGTGGGAGCAGCGGCTGGACGTTTGCATTTTTTGCTCCGGAGTGTGCCGAGAGTGAAAAATGGCGGTTTTGAGGTTATACTCCACAGGAAAGCAGAGAGGTCCAAAAGGTGTGGGGCATTTGAAGGGGTTCCCAGAGGCAGTGAGGACCAGCATGACTTTTCCCCCCTGGCTCCTTTGCTGTGGGAGCAGCGGCTAAACGTTTGCGTTTTTTGCTCCGGAGTGTGCCGAGAGTGAAAAATGGCGGTTTTGAGGTTCTAGTCCACAGGAAAGCAGAGAGGTCCAAAAGGTGTGGGGCATTTGAAGGGGTTCCCGGAGGCAGTGAAGACCAGCATGACTTTTCCCCCCTGGCTCCTTTGCTGTGGGAGCAGCGGCTGGACGTTTGCGTTTTTTGCTCCGGAGTGTGCCGAGAGTGAAAAATGGCGGTTTTGAGGTTCTAGTCCACAGGAAAGCAGAGAGGTCCAAAAGGTGTGGGGCATTTGAAGGGGTTCCCGGAGGCAGTGAGGACCAGCATGACTTTTCCCCCCTGGCTCCTTTGCTGTGGGAGCAGCGGCTGGACGTTTGCGTTTTTTGCTCCGGAGTGTGCCGAGAGTGAAAAATGGTGCTTTTGAGGTTCTAGTCCACAGGAAAGCAGAGAGGTCCAAAAGGTGTGGGGCATTTGAAGGGGTTCCCGGAGGCAGTGAGGACCAGCATGACTTTTCCCCCCTGGCTCCTTTGCTGTGGGAGCAGCGGCTGGACGTTTGCGTTTTTTGCTCCGGAGGCTGCCGAGAGTGAAAAATGGTGCTTTTGAGGTTCTAGTCCACAGGAAAGCAGAGAGGTCCAAAAGGTGTGGGGCATTTGAAGGGGTTCCCGGAGGCAGTGAGGACCAGCATGACTTTTCCCTGCTGGGGCCTTTGCTGTGGGAGCAGCGGCTGGACGTTTGCGTTTTTTGCTCCGGAGTGTGCCGAGAGTGAAAAATGGCGGTTTTGAGGTTCTAGTCCACAGGAAAGCAGAGAGGTCCAAAAGGTGTGGGGCATTTGAAGGGGTTCCCGGAGGCAGTGAGGACCAGCATGACTTTTCCCCCCTGGCTCCTTTGCTGTGGGAGCAGCGGCTGGACGTTTGCGTTTTTTGCTCCGGAGGCTGACGAAAGTGAAAAATGGCGGTTTTGAGGTTCTAGTCCACAGGAAAGCAGAGAGGTCCAAAAGGTGTGGGGCATTTGAAGGGGTTCCCGGAGGCAGTGAGGACCAGCATGACTTTTCCCCGCTGGGGCCTTTGCTGTGGGAGCAGCGGCTGGACGTTTGCATTTTTTGCTCCGGAGTGTGCAGAGAGTGAAAAATGGCGGTTTTGAGGTTCTAGTCCACAGGAAAGCAGAGAGGTCCAAAAGGTGTGGGGCATTTGAAGGGGTTCCCGGAGGCAGTGAGGACCAGCATGACTTTTCCCCCCTGGCTCCTTTGCTGTGGGAGCAGCGGCTGGACGTTTGCGTTTTTTGCTCCGGAGTGCGCCGAGATTGAAAAATAGTGCTTTTGAGGTTCTAGTCCACAGGAAAGCAGAGAGGTCCAAAAGGTGTGGGGCATTTGAAGGGGTTCCCGGAGGCAGTGAGGACCAGCATGACTTTTCCCCCCTGGCTCCTTTGCTGTGGGAGCAGCGGCTGGACGTTTGCATTTTTTGCTCCGGAGTGTGCCGAGAGTGAAAAATGGCGGTTTTGAGGTTCTAGTCCACAGGAAAGCAGAGAGGTCCAAAAGGTGTGGGGCATTTGAAGGGGTTCCCGGAGGCAGTGAGGACCAGCATGACTTTTCCCCCCTGGCTCCTTTGCTGTGGGAGCAGCGGCTAAACGTTTGTGTTTTTTGTACCAGAGCCTGACGAAAGTGAAAAATGGCGGTTTTGAGGTTCTAGTCCACAGGAAAGCAGAGAGGTCCAAAAGGTGTGGGGCATTTGAAGGGGTTCCCGGAGGCAGTGAGGACCAGCATGACTTTTCCCCCCTGGCTCCTTTGCTGTGGGAGCAGCGGCTGGACGTTTGCGTTTTTTGCTCCGGAGTGTGCCGAGAGTGAAAAATGGCGGTTTTGAGGTTCTAGTCCACAGGAAAGCAGAGAGGTCCAAAAGGTGTGGGGCATTTGAAGGGGTTCCCGGAGGCAGTGAGGACCAGCATGACTTTTCCCCCCTGGCTCCTTTGCTGTGGGAGCAGCGGCTGGACGTTTGCATTTTTTGCTCCGGAGTGTGAAGAGAGTGAAAAATGGCGGTTTTGAGGTTCTAGTCCACAGGAAAGCAGAGAGGTCCAAAAGGTGTGGGGCATTTGAAGGGGTTCCCAGAGGCAGTGAGGACCAGCATGAATTTTCCCCCCTGGCTCCTTTGCTGTGGGAGCAGCGGCTGGACGTTTGCATTTTTTGCTCCGGAGTGTGCAGAGAGTGAAAAATGGTGCTTTTGAGGTTCTAGTCCACAGGAAAGCAGAGAGGTCCAAAAGGTGTGGGGCATTTGAAGGGGTTCCCGGAGGCAGTGAGGACCAGCATGACTTTTCCCCCCTGGCTCCTTTGCTGTGGGAGCAGCGGCTGGACGTTTGCGTTTTTTGCTCCGGAGTGTGCCGAGAGTGAAAAATGGTGCTTTTGAGGTTCTAGTCCACAGGAAAGCAGAGAGGTCCAAAAGGTGTGGGGCATTTGAAGGGGTTCCCGGAGGCAGTGAGGACCAGCATGACTTTTCCCCCCTGGCTCCTTTGCTGTGGGAGCAGCGGCTGGACGTTTGCGTTTTTTGCTCCGGAGTGTGCCGAGAGTGAAAAATGGCGGTTTTGAGTTTCTAGTCCACAGGAAAGCAGAGAGGTCCAAAAGGTGTGGGGCATTTGAAGGGGTTCCCGGAGGCAGTGAGGACCAGCATGACTTTTCCCCCCTGGCTCCTTTGCTGTGGGAGCAGCGGCTGGACGTTTGCGTTTTTTGCTCCGGAGGCTGCCGAGAGTGAAAAATGGCGGTTTTGTGGTTATAGTCCACAGGAAAGCAGAGAGGTCCAAAAGGTGTGGGGCATTTGAAGGGGTTCCCGGAGGCAGTGAGGACCATCATGACTTTTCCCCCCTGGCTCCTTTGCTGTGGGAGCAGCGGCTGGACGTTTGCGTTTTTTTGCTCCGGAGTGTGCCGAGAGTGAAAAATAGTTCTTTTGAGGTTCTAGTCCACAGGAAAGCAGAGAGGTCCAAAAGGTGTGGGGCATTTGAAGGGGTTCCCGGAGGCAGTGAGGACCAGCATGACTTTTCCCCCCTGGCTCCTTTGCTGTGGGAGCAGCGGCTGGACGTTTGCATTTTTTGCTCCGGAGTGTGCCGAGAGTGAAAAATGGCGGTTTTGAGGTTATACTCCACAGGAAAGCAGAGAGGTCCAAAAGGTGTGGGGCATTTGAAGGGGTTCCCAGAGGCAGTGAGGACCAGCATGACTTTTCCCCCCTGGCTCCTTTGCTGTGGGAGCAGCGGCTAAACGTTTGCGTTTTTTGCTCCAGAGCCTGACGAAAGTGAAAAATGGCGGTTTTGAGGTTCTAGTCCACAGGAAAGCAGAGAGGTCCAAAAGGTGTGGGGCATTTGAAGGGGTTCCCGGAGGCAGTGAGGACCAGCATGACTTTTCCCCCCTGGCTCCTTTGCTGTGGGAGCAGCGGCTGGACGTTTGCGTTTTTTGCTCCGGAGTGTGCCGAGAGTGAAAAATGGTGCTTTTGAGGTTCTAGTCCACAGGAAAGCAGAGAGGTCCAAAAGGTGTGGGGCATTTGAAGGGGTTCCCGGAGGCAGTGAGGACCAGCATGACTTTTCCCCCCTGGCTCCTTTGCTGTGGGAGCAGCGGCTGGACGTTTGCGTTTTTTGCTCCGGAGTGTGCCGAGAGTGAAAAATGGTGCTTTTGAGGTTCTAGTCCACAGGAAAGCAGAGAGGTCCAAAAGGTGTGGGGCATTTGAAGGGGTTCCCGGAGGCAGTGAGGACCAGCATGACTTTTCCCCCCTGGCTCCTTTGCTGTGGGAGCAGCGGCTGGACGTTTGCATTTTTTGCTCCGGAGTGTGCCGAGAGTGAAAAATGGCGGTTTTGAGGTTATACTCCACAGGAAAGCAGAGAGGTCCAAAAGGTGTGGGGCATTTGAAGGGGTTCCCAGAGGCAGTGAGGACCAGCATGACTTTTCCCCCCTGGCTCCTTTGCTGTGGGAGCAGCGGCTAAACGTTTGCGTTTTTTGCTCCGGAGTGTGCCGAGAGTGAAAAATGGCAGTTTTGAGGTTCTAGTCCACAGGAAAGCAGAGAGGTCCAAAAGGTGTGGGGCATTTGAAGGGGTTCCCGGAGGCAGTGAGGACCAGCATGACTTTTCCCCCCTGGCTCCTTTGCTGTGGGAGCAGCGGCTGGACGTTTGCGTTTTTTGCTCCGGAGTGTGCCGAGAGTGAAAAATGGTGCTTTTGAGGTTCTAGTCCACAGGAAAGCAGAGAGGTCCAAAAGGTGTGGGGCATTTGAAGGGGTTCCCGGAGGCAGTGAGGACCAGCATGACTTTTCCCCCCTGGCTCCTTTGCTGTGGGAGCAGCGGCTGGACGTTTGCGTTTTTTGCTCCGGAGTGTGCCGAGAGTGAAAAATGGTGCTTTTGAGGTTCTAGTCCACAGGAAAGCAGAGAGGTCCAAAAGGTGTGGGGCATTTGAAGGGGTTCCCGGAGGCAGTGAGGACCAGCATGACTTTTCCCCCCTGGCTCCTTTGCTGTGGGAGCAGCGGCTGGACGTTTGCGTTTTTTGTACCAGAGCCTGACGAAAGTGAAAAATGGCGGTTTTGAGGTTCTAGTCCACAGGAAAGCAGAGAGGTCCAAAAGGTGTGGGGCATTTGAAGGGGTTCCCGGAGGCAGTGAGGACCAGCATGACTTTTCCCCCCTGGCTCCTTTGCTGTGGGAGCAGCGGCTGGACGTTTGCGTTTTTTGCTCCGGAGTGTGCCGAGAGTGAAAAATGGTGCTTTTGAGGTTCTAGTCCACAGGAAAGCAGAGAGGTCCAAAAGGTGTGGGGCATTTGAAGGGGTTCCCGGAGGCAGTGAGGACCAGCATGACTTTTCCCCCCTGGCTCCTTTGCTGTGGGAGCAGCGGCTGGACGTTTGCGTTTTTTGCTCCGGAGTGTGCCGAGAGTGAAAAATGGCGGTTTTGAGGTTCTAGTCCACAGGAAAGCAGAGAGGTCCAAAAGGTGTGGGGCATTTGAAGGGGTTCCCGGAGGCAGTGAGGACCAGCATGACTTTTCCCCCCTGGCTCCTTTGCTGTGGGAGCAGCGGCTGGACGTTTGCATTTTTTGCTCCGGAGTGTGCCGAGAGTGAAAAATGGCGGTTTTGAGGTTATACTCCACAGGAAAGCAGAGAGGTCCAAAAGGTGTGGGGCATTTGAAGGGGTTCCCAGAGGCAGTGAGGACCAGCATGACTTTTCCCCCCTGGCTCCTTTGCTGTGGGAGCAGCGGCTAAACGTTTGCGTTTTTTGCTCCAGAGTGTGCCGAGAGTGAAAAATGGTGCTTTTGAGGTTCTAGTCCACAGGAAAGCAGAGAGGTCCAAAAGGTGTGGGGCATTTGAAGGGGTTCCCGGAGGCAGTGAGGACCAGCATGACTTTTCCCCCCTGGCTCCTTTGCTGTGGGAGCAGCGGCTGGACGTTTGCGTTTTTTGCTCCGGAGTGTGCCGAGAGTGAAAAATGGCGGTTTTGAGGTTCTAGTCCACAGGAAAGCAGAGAGGTCCAAAAGGTGTGGGGCATTTGAAGGGGTTCCCGGAGGCAGTGAGGACCAGCATGACTTTTCCCCCCTGGCTCCTTTGCTGTGGGAGCAGCGGCTGGACGTTTGCGTTTTTTGCTCCGGAGGCTGCCGAGAGTGAAAAATGGTGCTTTTGAGGTTCTAGTCCACAGGAAAGCAGAGAGGTCCAAAAGGTGTGGGGCATTTGAAGGGGTTCCCGGAGGCAGTGAGGACCAGCATGACTTTTCCCCCCTGGCTCCTTTGCTGTGGGAGCAGCGGCTGGACGTTTGCGTTTTTTGCTCCGGAGTGTGCCGAGAGTGAAAATTGGCGGTTTTGAGGTTCTAGTCCACAGGAAAGCAGAGAGGTCCAAAAGGTGTGGGGCATTTGAAGGGGTTCCCGGAGGCAGTGAGGACCAGCATGACTTTTCCCCCCTGGCTCCTTTGCGGTGGGAGCAGCGGCTGGACGTTTGCGTTTTTTGCTCCGGAGGCTGACGAAAGTGAAAAATGGCGGTTTTGAGGTTCTAGTCCACAGGAAAGCAGAGAGGTCCAAAAGGTGTGGGGCATTTGAAGGGGTTCCCGGAGGCAGTGAGGACCAGCATGACTTTTCCCCCCTGGCTCCTTTGCTGTGGGAGCAGCGGCTGGACGTTTGCATTTTTTGCTCCGGAGTGTGCAGAGAGTGAAAAATGGCGGTTTTGAGGTTCTAGTCCACAGGAAAGCAGAGAGGTCCAAAAGGTGTGGGGCATTTGAAGGGGTTCCCGGAGGCAGTGAGGACCAGCATGACTTTTCCCCCCTGGCTCCTTTGCTGTGGGAGCAGCGGCTGGACGTTTGCGTTTTTTGCTCCGGAGTGCGCCGAGATTGAAAAATAGTGCTTTTGAGGTTCTAGTCCACAGGAAAGCAGAGAGGTCCAAAAGGTGTGGGGCATTTGAAGGGGTTCCCGGAGGCAGTGAGGACCAGCATGACTTTTCCCCCCTGGCTCCTTTGCTGTGGGAGCAGCGGCTGGACGTTTGCATTTTTTGCTCCGGAGTGTGCCGAGAGTGAAAAATGGCGGTTTTGAGGTTCTAGTCCACAGGAAAGCAGAGAGGTCCAAAAGGTGTGGGGCATTTGAAGGGGTTCCCGGAGGCAGTGAGGATCAGCATGACTTTTCCCCCCTGGCTCCTTTGCTGTGGGAGCAGCGGCTGGACGTTTGCGTTTTTTGCTCCAGAGCCTGACGAAAGTGAAAAATGGCGGTTTTGAGGTTCTAGTCCACAGGAAAGCAGAGAGGTCCAAAAGGTGTGGGGCATTTGAAGGGGTTCCCGGAGGCAGTGAGGACCAGCATGACTTTTCCCCCCTGGCTCCTTTGCTGTGGGAGCAGCGGCTGGACGTTTGCGTTTTTTGCTCCGGAGTGTGCCGAGAGTGAAAAATGGTGCTTTTGAGGTTCTAGTCCACAGGAAAGCAGAGAGGTCCAAAAGGTGTGGGGCATTTGAAGGGGTTCCCGGAGGCAGTGAGGACCAGCATGACTTTTCCCCCCTGGCTCCTTTGCTGTGGGAGCAGCGGCTGGACGTTTGCGTTTTTTGCTCCGGAGTGTGCCGAGAGTGAAAAATGGCGGTTTTGAGGTTCTAGTCCACAGGAAAGCAGAGAGGTCCAAAAGGTGTGGGGCATTTGAAGGGGTTCCCGGAGGCAGTGAGGACCAGCATGACTTTTCCCCCCTGGCTCCTTTGCTGTGGGAGCAGCGGCTGGACGTTTGCGTTTTTTGCTCCGGAGTGTGCCGAGAGTGAAAAATGGCGGTTTTGAGGTTCTAGTCCACAGGAAAGCAGAGAGGTCCAAAAGGTGTGGGGCATTTGAAGGGGTTCCCGGAGGCAGTGAGGACCAGCATGACTTTTCCCCCCTGGCTCCTTTGCTGTGGGAGCAGCGGCTGGACGTTTGCGTTTTTTGCTCCGGAGTGTGCCGAGAGTGAAAAATGGTGCTTTTGAGGTTCTAGCCCACAGGAAAGCAGAGAGGTCCAAAAGGTGTGGGGCATTTGAAGGGGTTCCCGGAGGCAGTGAGGACCAGCATGACTTTTCCCCCCTGGCTCCTTTGCTGTGGGAGCAGCGGCTGGACGTTTGCGTTTTTTGCTCCAGAGTGTGCCGAGAGTGAAAAATGGCGGTTTTGAGGTTCTAGTCCACAGGAAAGCAGAGAGGTCCAAAAGGTGTGGGGCATTTGAAGGGGTTCCCGGAGGCAGTGAGGACCAGCATGACTTTTCCCCCCTGGCTCCTTTGCTGTGGGAGCAGCGGCTGGACGTTTGCGTTTTTTGCTCCGGAGTGTGCCGAGAGTGAAAAATGGCGGTTTTGAGGTTCTAGTCCACAGGAAAGCAGAGAGGTCCAAAAGGTGTGGGGCATTTGAAGGGGTTCCCGGAGGCAGTGAGGACCAGCATGACTTTTTCCCCCTGGCTCCTTTGCTGTGGGAGCAGCGGCTGGACGTTTGCGTTTTTTGCTCCGGAGTGTGCCGAGAGTGAAAAATGGCGGTTTTGAGGTTCTAGTCCACAGGAAAGCAGAGAGGTCCAAAAGGTGTGGGGCATTTGAAGGGGTTCCCGGAGGCAGTGAGGACCAGCATGACTTTTCCCCCCTGGCTCCTTTGCTGTGGGAGCAGCGGCTGGACGTTTGCGTTTTTTGCTCCGGAGTGCGCCGAGATTGAAAAATAGTGCTTTTGAGGTTCTAGTCCACAGGAAAGCAGAGAGGTCCAAAAGGTGTGGGGCATTTGAAGGGGTTCCCGGAGGCAGTGAGGACCAGCATGACTTTTCCCCCCTGGCTCCTTTGCTGTGGGAGCAGCGGCTGGACGTTTGCGTTTTTTGCTCCGGAGTGTGCCGAGAGTGAAAAATGGCGGTTTTGAGGTTCTAGTCCACAGGAAAGCAGAGAGGTCCAAAAGGTGTGGGGCATTTGAAGGGGTTCCCGGAGGCAGTGAGGACCAGCATGACTTTTCCCCCCTGGCTCCTTTGCTGTGGGAGCAGCGGCTGAACGTTTGCGTTTTTTGCTCCGGAGGCTGACGAAAGTGAAAAATGGCGGTTTTGAGGTTATAGTCCACAGGAAAGCAGAGAGGTCCAAAAGGTGTGGGGCATTTGAAGGGGTTCCCGGAGGCAGTGAGGACCAGCATGACTTTTCCCCGCTGGGGCCTTTGCTGTGGGAGCAGCGGCTGGACGTTTGCATTTTTTGCTCCGGAGTGTGCAGAGAGTGAAAAATGGCGGTTTTGAGGTTCTAGTCCACAGGAAAGCAGAGAGGTCCAAAAGGTGTGGGGCATTTGAAGGGGTTCCCGGAGGCAGTGAGGACCAGCATGACTTTTCCCCCCTGGCTCCTTTGCTGTGGGAGCAGCGGCTGGACGTTTGCATTTTTTGCTCCGGAGTGTGCCGAGAGTGAAAAATGGCGGTTTTGAGGTTCTAGTCCACAGGAAAGCAGAGAGGTCCAAAAGGTGTGGGGCATTTGAAGGGGTTCCCAGAGGCAGTGAGGACCAGCATGACTTTTCCCCCCTGGCTCCTTTGCTGTGGGAGCAGCGGCTAAACGTTTGCGTTTTTTGCTCCAGAGCCTGACGAAAGTGAAAAATGGCGGTTTTGAGGTTCTAGTCCACAGGAAAGCAGAGAGGTCCAAAAGGTGTGGGGCATTTGAAGGGGTTCCCGGAGGCAGTGAGGACCAGCATGACTTTTCCCCCCTGGCTCCTTTGCTGTGGGAGCAGCGGCTGGACGTTTGCATTTTTTGCTCCGGAGTGTGCCGAGAGTGAAAAATGGTGCTTTTGAGGTTCTAGTCCACAGGAAAGCAGAGAGGTCCAAAAGGTGTGGGGCATTTGAAGGGGTTCCCGGAGGCAGTGAGGACCAGCATGACTTTTCCCCCCTGGCTCCTTTGCTGTGGGAGCAGCGGCTGGACGTTTGCGTTTTTTGCTCCGGAGTGTGCCGAGAGTGAAAAATGGCGGTTTTGAGGTTCTAGTCCACAGGAAAGCAGAGAGGTCCAAAAGGTGTGGGGCATTTGAAGGGGTTCCCGGAGGCAGTGAGGACCAGCATGACTTTTCCCCCCTGGCTCCTTTGCTGTGGGAGCAGCGGCTGGACGTTTGCATTTTTTGCTCCGGAGTGCGCCGAGAGTGAAAAATAGCGCTTTTGAGGTTCTAGTCCACAGGAAAGCAGAGAGGTCCAAAAGGTGTGGGGCATTTGAAGGGGTTCCCGGAGGCAGTGAGGACCAGCATGACTTTTCCCCCCTGGCTCCTTTGCTGTGGGAGCAGCGGCTGGACGTTTGCGTTTTTTGCTCCGGAGTGTACCGAGAGTGAAAAATAGAGCTTTTGAGGTTCTAGTCCACAGGAAAGCAGAGAGGTCCAAAAGGTGTGGGGCATTTGAAGGGGTTCCCGGAGGCAGTGAGGACCAGCATGACTTTTCCCCCCTGGCTCCTTTGCTGTGGGAGCAGCGGCTGGACGTTTGCCTTTTTTGCTCCGGAGTGTGCCGAGAGTGAAAAATGGCGGTTTTGAGGTTCTAGTCCACAGGAAAGCAGAGAGGTCCAAAAGGTGTGGGGCATTTGAAGGGGTTCCCGGAGGCAGTGAGGACCAGCATGACTTTTCCCCCCTGGCTCCTTTGCTGTGGGAGCAGCGGCTGGACGTTTGCGTTTTTTGCTCCGGAGTGCGCCGAGATTGAAAAATAGTGCTTTTGAGGTTCTAGTCCACAGGAAAGCAGAGAGGTCCAAAAGGTGTGGGGCATTTGAAGGGGTTCCCGGAGGCAGTGAGGACCAGCATGACTTTTCCCCCCTGGCTCCTTTGCTGTGGGAGCAGCGGCTGGACGTTTGCGTTTTTTGTTCCGGAGTGCGCCGAGGGTGAAAAATAGTGCTTTTGAGGTTCTAGTCCACAGGAAAGCAGAGAGGTCCAAAAGGTGTGGGGCATTTGAAGGGGTTCCCGGAGGCAGTGAGGACCAGCATGACTTTTCCCCCCTGGCTCCTTTGCTGTGGGAGCAGCGGCTGGACGTTTGCGTTTTTTGCTCCGGAGTGTACCTAGAGTGAAAAATAGTGCTTTTGAGGTTCTAGTCCACAGGAAAGCAGAGAGGTCCAAAAGGTGTGGGGCATTTGAAGGGGTTCCCGGAGGCAGTGAGGACCAGCATGACTTTTCCCCCCTGGCTCCTTTGCTGTGGGAGCAGCGGCTGGACGTTTGCGTTTTTTGCTCCGGAGTGTGCCGAGAGTGAAAAATGGCGGTTTTGAGGTTCTAGTCCACAGGAAAGCAGAGAGGTCCAAAAGGTGTGGGGCATTTGAAGGGGTTCCCGGAGGCAGTGAGGACCAGCATGACTTTTCCCCCCTGGCTCCTTTGCTGTGGGAGCAGCGGCCGGATGTTTGCGTTTTTTGCTCCGGAGTCTGACGAAAGTGAAAAATGGCGGTTTTGAGGTTAAAGTCCACAGGAAAGCAGAGAGGTCCAAAAGGTGTGGGGCATTTGAAGGGGTTCCCGGAAGCAGTGAGGACCAGCATGACTTTTCCCCCCTGGCTCCTTTGCTGTGGGAGCAGCGGCTGGACGTTTGCGTTTTTTACTCCGGAGTGTGCCGAGAGTGAAAAATGGCGGTTTTGAGGTTCTAGTCCACAGGAAAGCAGAGAGGTCCAAAAGGTGTGGGGCATTTGAAGGGGTTCCCGGAGGCAGTGAGGACCAGCATGACTTTTTCCCCCTGGCTCCTTTGCTGTGGGAGCAGCGGCTGGACGTTTGCGTTTTTTGCTCCGGAGTCTGACGAAAGTGAAAAATGGCGGTTTTGAGGTTAAAGTCCACAGGAAAGCAGAGATATCCAAAAGGTGTGGGGCATTTGAAGGGGTTCCCGGAGGCAGTGAGGACCAGCATGACTTTTTCCCCCTGGCTCCTTTGCTGTGAGAGCAGCGGCTGGACGTTTGCGTTTTTTGCTCCGGAGTGTGCCGAGAGTGAAAAATGGCGGTTTTGAGGTTCTAGTCCACAGGAAAGCAGAGAGGTCCAAAAGGTGTGGGGCATTTGAAGGGGTTCCCGGAGGCAGTGAGGACCAGCATGACTTTTCCCCCCTGGCTCCTTTGCTGTGGGAGCAGCGGCTGGACGTTTGCGTTTTTTGCTCCGGAGTGTGCCGAGAGTGAAAAATGGCGGTTTTGAGGTTCTAGTCCACAGGAAAGCAGAGAGGTCCAAAAGGTGTGGGGCATTTGAAGGGGTTCCCGGAGGCAGTGAGGACCAGCATGACTTTTCCCCCCTGGCTCCTTTGCTGTGGGAGCAGCGGCTGGACGTTTGCGTTTTTTGCTCCGGAGGCTGACGAGAGTGAAAAATGATGGTTTTGAGGTTATAGTCCACAGGAAAGCAGAGAGGTCCAAAAGGTGTGGGGCATTTGAAGGGGTTCCCGGAGGCAGTGAGGACCAGCATGACTTTTCCCCCCTGGCTCCTTTGCTGTGGGAGCAGCGGCTGGACGTTTGCGTTTTTTGCTGCGGAGTGTACCGAGCGTGAAAAATGGCGGTTTTGAGGTTCTAGTCCACAGGAAAGCAGAGAGGTCCAAAAGGTGTGGGGCATTTGAAGGGGTTCCCGCAGGCAGTGAGGACCAGCATGACTGTTCCCCCCTGGCTCCTTTGCTGTGGGAGCAGCGGCTGGACGTTTGCGTTTTTTGCTCCGGAGTGCGCCGAGAGTGAAAAATAGTGCTTTTGAGGTTCTAGTCCACAGGAAAGCAGAGAGGTCCAAAAGGTGTGGGGCATTTGAAGGGGTTCCCGGAGGCAGTGAGGACCAGCATGACTTTTCCCCCCTGGCTCCTTTGCTGTGGGAGCAGCGGCTGGACGTTTGCGTTTTTTGCTCCGGAGTGTGCCGAGAGTGAAAAATGCTGGTTTTGAGGATCTAGTCCACAGGAAAGCAGAGAGGTCCAAAAGGTGTGGGGCATTTGAAGGGGTTCCCGGAGGCAGTGAGGACCAGCATGACTTTTCCCCCCTGGCTCCTTTGCTGTGGGAGCAGTGGCTGGACATTTGCGTTTTTTGCTCCGGAGTGTGCCGAGAGTAAAAAATGGCGGTTTTGAGGTTATAGTCCACAGGAAAGCAGAGAGGTCCAAAAGGTGTGGGGCATTTGAAGGGGTTCCCGGAGGCAGTGAGGACCAGCATGACTTTTCCCCCCTGGCTCCTTTGCTGTGGGAGCAGCGGCTGGACGTTTGCGATTTTTGCTCCGGAGTGTGCAGAGAGTGAAAAATGGTGCTTTTGAGGTTATAGTCCACAGGAAAGCAGAGAGGTCCAAAAGGTGTGGGGCATTTGAAGGGGTTCCCGGAGGCAGTGAGGACCAGCATGACTTTTCCCCCCTGGCTCCTTTGCTGTGGGAGCAGCGGCCGGACGTTTGCGTTTTTTGCTCCGGAGTCTGACGAAAGTGAAAAATGGCGGTTTTGAGGTTAAAGTCCACAGGAAAGCAGAGAGGTCCAAAAGGTGTGGGGCATTTGAAGGGGTTCCCGGAGGCAGTGAGGACCAGCATGACTTTTCCCCCCTGGCTCCTTTGCTGTGGGAGCAGCGGCTGGACGTTTGCGTTTTTTGCTCCGGAGGCTGCCGAGAGTGAAAAATGGCGGTTTTGAGGTTATAGTCCACAGGAAAGCAGAGAGGTCCAAAAGGTGTGGGGCATTTGAAGGGGTTCCCGGAGGCAGTGAGGACCAGCATGACTTTTCCCCGCTGGGGCCTTTGCTGTGGTAGCAGCGGCTGGACGTTTGCATTTTTTGCTCCGGAGGCTACTGAGGGTGAAAAACGGTGGTTTTGAACATGGAGTCCACAGGAAAGCAGAGAGGTCCAAAAGGTGTGGGGCATTTGAAGGGGTTCCCGGAGGCAGTGAGGACCAGCATGACTTTTTCCCCCTGGCTCCTTTGCTGTGGGAGCAGCGGCTAAACGTTTGCGTTTTTTGCTCCGGAGTCTGACGAAAGTGAAAAATGGCGGTTTTGAGGTTAAAGTCCACAGGAAAGCAGAGAGGTCCAAAAGGTGTGGGGCATTTGAAGGGGTTCCCGGAGGCAGTGAGGACCAGCATGACTTTTCCCCCCTGGCTCCTTTGCTGTGGGAGCAGCGGCTGGACGTTTGTGTTTTTTGCTCCGGAGTGTGCCGAGAGTGAAAAATAGTTCTTTTGAGGTTCTAGTCCACAGGAAAGCAGAGAGGTCCAAAAGGTGTGGGGCATTTGAAGGGGTTCCCGGAGGCAGTGAGGACCAGCATGACTTTTCCCCCCTGGCTCCTTTGCTGTGGGAGAAGCGGCTGGACGTTTGCATTTTTTGCTCCGGAGTGTGCCGAGAGTGAAAAATGGCGGTTTTGAGGTTCTAGTCCACAGGAAAGCAGAGAGGTCCAAAAGGTGTGGGGCATTTGAAGGGGTTCCCAGAGGCAGTGAGGACCAGCATGACTTTTCCCCCCTGGCTCCTTTGCTGTGGGAGAAGCGGCTGGACGTTTGCATTTTTTGCTCCGGAGTGTGCCGAGAGTGAAAAATGGCGGTTTTGAGGTTCTAGTCCACAGGAAAGCAGAGAGGTCCAAAAGGTGTGGGGCATTTGAAGGGGTTCCCAGAGGCAGTGAGGACCAGCATGACTTTTCCCCCCTGGCTCCTTTGCTGTGGGAGCAGCGGCTAAACGTTTGCGTTTTTTGCTCCAGAGCCTGACGAAAGTGAAAAATGGCAGTTTTGAGGTTCTAGTCCACAGGAAAGCAGAGAGGTCCAAAAGGTGTGGGGCATTTGAAGGGGTTCCCGGAGGCAGTGAGGACCAGCATGACTTTTCCCCCCTGGCTCCTTTGCTGTGGGAGCAGCGGCTGGACGTTTGCGTTTTTTGCTCCGGAGTGTGCCGAGAGTGAAAAATGGTGCTTTTGAGGTTCTAGTCCACAGGAAAGCAGAGAGGTCCAAAAGGTGTGGGGCATTTGAAGGGGTTCCCGGAGGCAGTGAGGACCAGCATGACTTTTCCCCCCTGGCTCCTTTGCTGTGGGAGCAGCGGCTGGACGTTTGCGTTTTTTGCTCCGGAGTGTGCCGAGAGTGAAAAATGGCGGTTTTGAGGTTCTAGTCCACAGGAAAGCAGAGAGGTCCAAAAGGTGTGGGGCATTTGAAGGGGTTCCCGGAGGCAGTGAGGACCAGCATGACTTTTCCCCCCTGGCTCCTTTGCTGTGGGAGCAGCGGCTGGACGTTTGCGTTTTTTGCTCCGGAGTGCGCCGAGAGTGAAAAATCGCGCTTTTGAGGTTCTAGTCCACAGGAAAGCAGAGAGGTCCAAAAGGTGTGGGGCATTTGAAGGGGTTCCCGGAGGCAGTGAGGACCAGCATGACTTTTCCCCCCTGGCTCCTTTGCTGTGGGAGCAGCGGCTGGACGTTTGCGTTTTTTGCTCCGGAGTGTGCCGAGAGTGAAAAATGGCGGTTTTGAGGTTCTAGTCCACAGGAAAGCAGAGAGGTCCAAAAGGTGTGGGGCATTTGAAGGGGTTCCCGGAGGCAGTGAGGACCAGCATGACTTTTCCCCCCTGGCTCCTTTGCTGTGGGAGCAGCGGCTGGACGTTTGCGTTTTTTGTTCCGGAGTGCGCCGAGGGTGAAAAATAGTGCTTTTGAGGTTCTAGTCCACAGGAAAGCAGAGAGGTCCAAAAGGTGTGGGGCATTTGAAGGGGTTCCCGGAGGCAGTGAGGACCAGCATGACTTTTCCCCCCTGGCTCCTTTGCTGTGGGAGCAGCGGCTGGACGTTTGCATTTTTTGCTCCGGAGTGTACCGAGAGTGAAAAATAGTGCTTTTGAGGTTCTAGTCCACAGGAAAGCAGAGAGGTCCAAAAGGTGTGGGGCATTTGAAGGGGTTCCCGGAGGCAGTGAGGACCAGCATGACTTTTCCCCCCTGGCTCCTTTGCTGTGGGAGCAGCGGCTGGACGTTTGCGTTTTTTGTTCCGGAGTGCGCCGAGGGTGAAAAATAGTGCTTTTGAGGTTCTAGTCCACAGGAAAGCAGAGAGGTCCAAAAGGTGTGGGGCATTTGAAGGGGTTCCCGGAGGCAGTGAGGACCAGCATGACTTTTCCCCCCTGGCTCCTTTGCTGTGGGAGCAGCGGCCGGACGTTTGCGTTTTTTGCTCCGGAGTCTGACGAAAGTGAAAAATGGCGGTTTTGAGGTTAAAGTCCACAGGAAAGCAGAGAGGTCCAAAAGGTGTGGGGCATTTGAAGGGGTTCCCGGAGGCAGTGAGGACCAGCATGACTTTTCCCCCCTGGCTCCTTTGCTGTGGGAGCAGCGGCTGGACGTTTGCGTTTTTTACTCCGGAGTGTGTCGAGAGTGAAAAATGGCGGTTTTGAGGTTCTAGTCCACAGGAAAGCAGAGAGGTCCAAAAGGTGTGGGGCATTTGAAGGGGTTCCCGGAGGCAGTGAGGACCAGCATGACTTTTTCCCCCTGGCTCCTTTGCTGTGGGAGCAGCGGCTGGACGTTTGCGTTTATTGCTCCGGAGTCTGACGAAAGTGAAAAATGGCGGTTTTGAGGTTAAAGTCCACAGGAAAGCAGAGATATCCAAAAGGTGTGGGGCATTTGAAGGGGTTCCCGGAGCCAGTGAGGACCAGCATGACTTTTCCCCCCTGGCTCCTTTGCTGTGAGAGCAGTGGCTGGACGTTTGCGTTTTTTGCTCCGGAGTGTGCCGAGAGTGAAAAATGGCGGTTTTGAGGTTCTAGTCCACAGGAAAGCAGAGAGGTCCAAAAGGTGTGGGGCATTTGAAGGGGTTCCCGGAGGCAGTGAGGACCAGCATGACTTTTCCCCCCTGGCTCCTTTGCTGTGGGAGCAGCGGCTGGACGTTTGCGTTTTTTGCTCCGGAGTGTGCCGAGAGTGAAAAATGGCGGTTTTGAGGTTCTAGTCCACAGGAAAGCAGAGAGGTCCAAAAGGTGTGGGGCATTTGAAGGGGTTCCCGGAGGCAGTGAGGACCAGCATGACTTTTCCCCCCTGGCTCCTTTGCTGTGGGAGCAGCGGCTGGACGTTTGCGTTTTTTGCTCCGGAGGCTGACGAGAGTGAAAAATGACGGTTTTGAGGTTATAGTCCACAGGAAAGCAGAGAGGTCCAAAAGGTGTGGGGCATTTGAAGGGGTTCCCAGAGGCAGTGAGGACCAGCATGACTTTTCCCCCCTGGCTCCTTTGCTGTGGGAGCAGCGGCTGGACGTTTGCGTTTTTTGCTGCGGAGCGTACCGAGCGTGAAAAATGGCGGTTTTGAGGTTCTAGTCCACAGGAAAGCAGAGAGGTCCAAAAGGTGTGGGGCATTTGAAGGGGTTCCCGGAGGCAGTGAGGACCAGCATGACTTTTCCCCCCTGGCTCCTTTGCTGTGGGAGCAGCGGCTGGACGTTTGCGTTTTTTGCTCCGGAGTGTGCCGAGAGTGAAAAATGCTGGTTTTGAGGATGGAGTCCACAGGAAAGCAGAGAGGTCCAAAAGGTGTGGGGCATTTGAAGGGGTTCCCGGAGGCAGTGAGGACCAGCATGACTTTTCCCCCCTGGCTCCTTTGCTGTGGGAGCAGTGGCTGGACATTTGCGTTTTTTGCTCCGGAGTGTGCCGAGAGTAAAAAATGGCGGTTTTGAGGTTCTAGTCCACAGGAAAGCAGAGAGGTCCAAAAGGTGTGGGGCATTTGAAGGGGTTCCCGGAGGCAGTGAGGACCAGCATGACTTTTCCCCCCTGGCTCCTTTGCTGTGGGAGCAGCGGCCGGACGTTTGCGTTTTTTGCTCCGGAGGCTGCCGAGAGTGAAAAATGGTGCTTTTGAGGTTCTAGTCCACAGGAAAGCAGAGAGGTCCAAAAGGTGTGGGGCATTTGAAGGGATTCCTGGAGGCAGTGAGGACCAGCATGACTTTTCCGCCTTGGAACCTTTGCTGTGGGAGCAGCGGCTGGATGTTTGCGTTTTCTGCTACAGAGACTACCGAGGGTTAATAACGATGGTTTTGAGGATGGATTCCACAGGAAAGCAGAGAGGTGCAAAAGGTGTGGGGCATTTGAAGGGGTTCCCGGAGGCAGTGAGGACCAGCATGACTTTTCCCCCCTGGCTCCTTTGCTGTGGGAGCAGCGGCTGGACGTTTGCGTTTTTTGCTCCAGAGACTACCGAGGGTTAATAACGGTGGTTTTGAGGATGGAGTCCACAGGAAAGCAGAGAGGTCCAAAAGGTGTGGGGCATTTGAAGGGGTTCCCGGAGGCAGTGAGGACCAGCATGACCTTTCCCCGCTGGGGCCTTCGCTGTGGGAGCAGCGGCTGGACGTTTGCGTTTTTTGCTACAGAGACTACCGAGAGTGAAAAACGGTGGTTTTGAGGATGGAGTCCACAGGAAAGCAGAGAGGTCCAAAAGGTGTGGGGCATTTGAAGGGGTTCCCAGAGGCAGTGAGGACCAGCATGACTTTTCCCCGCTGGGGCCTTTGCTGTGGGAGCAGCGGCTGGACGTTTGCGTTTTTTGCTCCGGAGGCTGCCGAGGGTTAAAAACAGTGGTTTTGAGGATGGAGTCCACAGGAAAGCAGAGAGGTCCAAAAGGTGTGGGGCATTTGAAGGGGTTCCCCGAGCCAGTGAGGACCAGCATGACTTTTCCCCCCTGGCTCCTTTGCTGTGGGAGCAGCGGCTGGACGTTTGCGTTTTTTGCTGCGGAGTGTACCGAGCGTGAAAAATGGCGGTTTTGAGGTTCTAGTCCACAGGAAAGCAGAGAGGTCCAAAAGGTGTGGGGCATTTGAAGGGGTTCCCGCAGGCAGTGAGGACCAGCATGACTTTTCCCCCCTGGCTCCTTTGCTGTGGGAGCAGCGGCTGGACGTTTGCGTTTTTTGCTCCGGAGTGCGCCGAGAGTGAAAAATAGTGCTTTTGAGGTTCTAGTCCACAGGAAAGCAGAGAGGTCCAAAAGGTGTGGGGCATTTGAAGGGGTTCCCGGAGGCAGTGAGGACCAGCATGACTTTTCCCCCCTGGCTCCTTTGCTGTGGGAGCAGCGGCTGGACGTTTGCGATTTTTGCTCCGGAGTGTGCAGAGAGTGAAAAATGGTGCTTTTGAGGTTATAGTCCACAGGAAAGCAGAGAGGTCCAAAAGGTGTGGGGCATTTGAAGGGGTTCCCGGAGGCAGTGAGGACCAGCATGACTTTTCCCCCCTGGCTCCTTTGCTGTGGGAGCAGCGGCCGGACGTTTGCGTTTTTTGCTCCGGAGTCTGACGAAAGTGAAAAATGGCGCTTTTGAGGTTAAAGTCCACAGGAAAGCAGAGAGGTCCAAAAGGTGTGGGGCATTTGAAGGGGTTCCCGGAGGCAGTGAGGACCAGCATGACTTTTCCCCCCTGGCTCCTTTGCTGTGGGAGCAGCGGCTGGACGTTTGCGTTTTTTGCTCCGGAGGCTGCCGAGAGTGAAAAATGGTGCTTTTGAGGTTCTAGTCCACAGGGAAGCAGAGAGGTCCAAAAGGTGTGGGGCATTTGAAGGGGTTCCCGGAGGCAGTGAGGACCAGCATGACTTTTCCCCGCTGGGGCCTTTGCTGTGGTAGCAGCGGCTGGACGTTTGCATTTTTTGCTCCGGAGGCTACTGAGGGTGAAAAACGGTGGTTTTGAACATGGAGTCCACAGGAAAGCATAGAGGTCCAAAAGGTGTGGGGCATTTGAAGGGGTTCCCAGAGGCAGTGAGGACCAGCATGACTTTTCCGCCTTGGAACCTTTGCTGTGGGAGCAGCGGCTGGACGTTTGCGTTTTCTGCTACAGAGACTACCGAGGGTTAATAACGATGGTTTTGAGGATGGATTCCACAGGAAAGCAGAGAGGTGCAAAAGGTGTGGGGTATTTGAAGGGGTTCCCGGAGGCAGTGAGGACCAGCATGACTTTTCCCCGCTGGGGCCTTTGCTGTGGGAGCAGCGGCTGGACGTTTGCGTTTTTTGCTCCAGAGACTACCGAGGGTTAATAACGGTGGTTTTGAGGATGGAGTCCACAGGAAAGCAGAGAGGTCCAAAAGGTGTGGGGCATTTGAAGGGGTTCCCGGAGGCAGTGAGGACCAGCATGACCTTTCCCCGCTGGGGCCTTCGCTGTGGGAGCAGCGGCTGGACGTTTGCGTTTTTTGCTACAGAGACTACCGAGAGTGAAAAACGGTGGTTTTGAGGATGGAGTCCACAGGAAAGCAGAGAGGTCCAAAAGGTGTGGGGCATTTGAAGGGGTTCCCGGAGGCAGTGAGAACCAGCATGACTTTTCCCCGCTGGGGCCTTTGCTGTGGGAGCAGCGGCTGGACGTTTACGTTTTTTGCTCCGGCGGATGCCGAGAGTGAAAAACGGTGGTTTTGAGGATGGAGTCCAGAGGAAAGCAGAGAGGTCCAAAAGGTGTGGGGCATTTGAAGGGGTTCCCGGAGGCAGTGAGGACCAGCATGACTTTTCCCCGCTGGGGCCTTTGCTGTGGGAGCAGCGGCTGGACGTTTGCGTTTTTTGCTCCGGAGGCTGCCGAGAGTGAAAAACGGTGGTTTTGAGGATGGAGTCCACAGGAAAGCAGAGAGGTCCAAAAGGTGTGGGGCATTTGAAGGGGTTCCCGGAGGCAGTGAGGACCAACATGACTTTTCCCCGCTGGGACCTTTGCTGTGGGAGCAGCGGCTGGACGTTTGCGTTTTTTGCTCCGGAGGGTGCCGAGAGTAAAAAAAGGTGGTTTTGAGGATGGAGTCCACAGGAAAGCAGAGAGGTCCAAAAGGTGTGGGGCATTTGAAGGGGTTCCCGGAGGCAGTGAGGACCAGCATGACTTTTCCCCGCTGGGGCCTTTGCTGTGGGAGCAGCGGCTGGACGTTTGCGTTTTTTGCTCTGGAGGCTGCTGAGAGTGAAAAACGGTGGTTTTGAGGATGGAGTCCACAGGAAAGCAGAGAGGTCCAAAAGGTGTGGGGCATTTGAAGGGGTTCCTGGAGGCAGTGAGGACCAGCATGACTTTTCCCCGCTGGGGCCTTTGCTGTGGAAGCAGCGGCTGGACGTTTGCGTTTTTTGCTCCGGAGGCTGCCGAGAGTGAAAAACGGTGGTTTTGAGGATGGAGTCCACAGGAAAGCAGAGAGGTCCAAAGGGTGTGGGGCATTTGAAGGGGTTCCTGGAGGCAGTGAGGACCAGCATGACTTTTCCCCCCTGGGGCCTTTCCAGTGGAAGCAGCGGCTGGACGTTTGCGTTTTTTGCTCCGGAGGCTGCCGAGAGTGAAAAACGGTGGTTTTGAGGATGGAGTCCACAGGAAAGCAGAGAGGTCCAAAAGGTGTGGGGCATTTGAAGGGGTTCCCGGAGGCAGTGAGGACCAGCATGACTTTTCCGCCTTGGAACCTTTGCTGTGGGAGCAGCGGCTGGACGTTTGCGTTTTTTGCTCCGGCGGATGCCAAGAGTGAAAAACGGTGGTTTTGAGGATGGAGTCCACAGGAAAGCAGAGAGGTCCGAAAGGTGTGGGGCATTTGAAGGGGTTCCCGGAGGCAGTGAGGACCAGCATGACTTTTCCCCGCTGGAGCCTTTGCTGTGGTAGCAGCGGCTGGACGTTTGCGTTTTCTGCTCCGGAGGCTGCCGAGAGTGAAAAACTGTGGTTTTGTGGATGGAGTCCACAGGAAAGCAGAGAGGTCCAAAAGGTGTGGGGCATTTGAAGGGGTTCCCGGATACAGTGAGTACCAGCATGACTTTTCCGCTTTGGAACCTTTGCTGTGGGAGCAGCGGCTGGACGTTTGCGTTTTTTGCTCCGGAGGCTGCCGAGAGTGCAAAACGGTGGTTTTGAGGATGGATTCCACAGGAAAACAGAGAGGTCCAAAAGGTGTGGGGCATTTGAAGGGGTTCCTGGAGGCAGTGAGGACCAGCATGCCTTTTCCCCGCTGGGGCCTTTGCTGTGGGAGCAGCGGCTGGACATCTGCTTTTTTTGCTCCGGAGGCTGCCGAGATTGAAAAACAGTGGTTTTGAGGATGGATTCCACAGGAAAGCAGAGAGGTCAAACAGGTGTGGGGCATTTGAAGGGGTTCCCGGAGGCAGTGAGGACCAGCATGACTTTTCCCCGCTGGGGCCTTTGCTTTGGTAGCAGTGGCTGGACGTTTGCATTTTTTGCTCTGGAGGCTGCTCAGGGTGAAAAACGGTGGTTTTGAGGATGGAGTCCACAGGAAAGCAGAGAGGTCCAAAAGCTGTGGGGCATTTGAAGGGGTTCCCGGAGGCAGTGAGGACCAGCATGACTTTTCCCCGCTGGGGCCTTTGCTGTGGGAGCAGCGGCTGGACGCTTGCGTTTTTTGCTACAGAGACTACCGAGGGTTAAAAACGGTGGTTTTGAGGATGGAGTCCACAGGAAAGCAGAGAGGTCCAAAAAATGTGGGGCATTTGAAGGGGTTCCCGGAGGCAGTGAGGACCAGCATGACTTTTCCCCGCTGGGGCTTTGCTGTGGGAGCAGCGGCTGGACGTTTGCGTTTTTTGCTCCGGAGGCTGCCGAGAGTGAAAAACGGTGGTTTTGAGGATGGAGTCCACAGGAAAGCAGAGAGGTCCAAAAGGTGTGGGGCATTTGAAGGGGTTCCTGGAGGCAGTGAGGACCAGCATGACTTTTCCCCGCTGGGGCCTTTGCTGTGGGAGCAGGGGCTGGACGTTTGCGCTTTTTGCTAAGGAGGCTGCCGAGGTTTAAAGACGGTGGTTTTGAGGATGGAGTCCACAGGAAAGCAGAGAGGTCCAAAAGGTGTGGGGCATTTGAAGGGGTTCCCGGAGGTAGTGAGGACCAGCATGACTTTTCCCCGCTGGGGCCTTTGCTGTGGGAGCAGCGGCTGGACGTTTGCGTTTTTTGCTCCGGAGGCTGCTGAGAGTGAAAAACGGTGGTTTTGAGGATGGAGTCCACAGGAAAGCAGAGAGGTCCAAAAGGTGTGGGGCATTTGAAGGGGTTCCTGGAGGCAGTGAGGACCAGCATGACTTTTCCCCCCTGGGGCCTTTCCAGTGGAAGCAGCGGCTGGACGTTTGCGTTTTTTGCTCCGGAGGCTGCCGAGAGTGAAAAACGGTGGTTTTGAGGATGGAGTCCACAGGAAAGCAGAGAGGTCCAAAAGGTGTGGGGCATTTGAAGGGGTTCCCGGAGGCAGTGAGGACCAGCATGACTTTTCCGCCTTGGAACCTTTGCTGTGGGAGCAGCGGCTGGACGTTTGCGTTTTTTGCTCCGGCGGATGCCGAGAGTGAAAAACGGTGGTTTTGAGGATGGAGTCCACAGGAAAGCAGAGAGGTCCAAAAGGTGTGGGGCATTTGAAGGGGTTCCCGGAGGCAGTGAGGACCAGCATGACTTTTCCCCGCTGTGGCCTTTGCTGTGGGAGCAGCGGCTGGACGTTTGCGTTTTTTGCTCCGGAGGCTGCCGAGAGTGAAAAACGGTGGTTTTGAGGATGGAGTCCACAGGAAATCAGAGAGGTCCAAAAGGTGTGGGGCATTTGAAGGGGTTCCCGGAGGCAGTGAGGACCAGCATGACTTTTCCCCGCTGTGGCCTTTGCTGTGGGAGCAGCGGCTGGACGTTTGCGTTTTTTGCTCCGGAGGCTATCGAGAGTGAAAAACGGTGGTTTTGAGGATGGAGTCCACAGGAAAGCAGAGAGGTCCAAAAAGTGTGGGGCATTTGAAGGGTTTCCAAGAGGCAGTGAGGACCAGCATGACTTTTCCCCGCTGGGGCCTTTTCTGTGGGAGCAGCGGCTGGACGTTTGCGCTTTTTGCTCCGGAGGCTGCCGAGGTTTAAAAACGGTGGTTTTGAGGATGGAGTCCACAGGAAAGCAGAGAGGTCCAAAAGGTGTGGGGCATTTGAAGGGGTTCCCAGAGGCAGTGAGGACCAGCATGACTTTTCCCCGCTGGGGCCTTTGCTGTGGGAGCAGCGGCTGGACGTTTGCGTTTTTTGATCCGGCGGATGCCGAGAGTGAAAAACGGTGGTTTTGAGGATGGAGTCCACAGGAAAGCAGAGAGGTCCAAAAGGTGTGGGGCATTTGAAGGGGTTCCCGGAGGCAGTGAGGACCAGCATGACTTTTCCGCCTTGGAACCTTTGCTGTGGGAGCAGCGGCTGGACGTTTGCGTTTTTTGCTTCGGAGGCTGACGAGAGTGAAAAACAGTGGTTTTGAGGATGGAGTCCACAGGAAAGCAGAGAGGTCCAAAAGGTGTGGGGCATTTGAAGGGGTTCCCGGAGGCAGTGAGGACCAGCATGACTTTTCCCCGCTGGGGCCTTTGCTGTGGGAGCAGCGGCTGGATGTTTGCGTTTTTTGCTCCGGAGGCTGCTGAGAGTGAAAAACGGTGGTTTTGAGGATGGATTCCACAGGAAAACAGAGAGGTCCAAAAGGTGTGGGGCATTTGAAGGGGTTCCCGGAGGCAGTGAGGACCAGCATGACTTTTCCCCGCTGGGGCCTTTGCTGTGGGAGCAGCGGCTGGATGTTTGCGTTTTTTGCTCCGGAGGCTGCTGAGAGTGAAAAACGGTGGTTTTGAGGATGGATTCCACAGGAAAACAGAGAGGTCCAAAAGGTGTGGGGCATTTGAAGGGGTTCCCGGAGGCAGTGAGGACCAGCATGACTTTTCCCTGCTGGGGCCTTCGCTGTGGGAGCAGCGGCTGGACGTTTGCGTTTTTTGCTACAGAGACTACCGAGGGTTAAAAACGGTGGTTTTGAGGATGGAGTCCACAGGAAAGCAGAGAGGTCCAAAAGGTGTGGGGCATTTGAAGGGGTTCCCGGAGGCAGTGAGGACCAGCATGACTTTTCCCTGCTGGGGCCTTTGCTGTGGGAGCAGCGGCTGGACGTTTGCGTTTTTTGCTCCGGAGGCTGCCGAGAGTGAAAAACGGTGGTTTTGAGGATGGAGTCCACAGGAAAACAGAGAGGTCCAAAAGGTATGGGGCATTTGAAGGGGTTCCCGGAGGCAGTGAGGACCAGCATGACTTTTCCGCCTTGGAACCTTTGCTGTGGGAGCAGCGGCTGGACGTTAGCGTTTTTTGCTCCGGCGGATGCCGAGAGTGAAAAACGGTGGTTTTGAGGATGGAGTCCACAGGAAAGCAGAGAGGTCCAAAAGGTGTGGGGCATTTGAAGGGGTTCCCGGAGGCAGTGAGGACCAGCATGACTTTTCCGCCTTGGAACCTTTGCTGTGGGAGCAGCGGCTGGACGTTTGCGTTTTTTGCTCCGGAGGCTGCCGAGAGTGAAAAACGGTGGTTTTGAGGATGGAGTCCACAGGAAAGCAGAGAGGTCCAAAAGGTGTGAGGCATTTGAAGGGGTTCCTGGAGGTAGTGAGGACCAGCATGACTTTTCCCCGCTGGGGCCTTTGCTGTGGGAGCAGCGGCTGGATGTTTGCGTTTTTTGCTCCGGAGTGTGCCGAGAGTGAAAAACGGTGGTTTTGAGGATGGAGTCCACAGGAAAGCAGAGAGGTCCAAAAGGTGTGAGGCATTTGAAGGGGTTCCTGGAGGTAGTGAGGACCAGCATGACTTTTCCCCGCTGGGGCCTTTGCTGTGGGAGCAGCGGCTGGACATTTGCGTTTTTTGCTCCGGAGGCTGCCGAGAGTGAAAAACGGTGGTTTTGAGGATGGAGTCCACAGGAAAGCAGAGAGGTCCAAAAGGTGTGGGGCATTTGAAGGGGTTCCCGGAGGCAGTGAGGACCAGCATGACTTTTCCCTGCTGGGGCCTTCGCTGTGGGAGCAGCGGCTGGACGTTTGCGTTTTTTGCTACACAGACTACCGAGTGTTAAAAACGGTGGTTTTGAGGATGGAGTCCACAGGAAAGCAGAGAGGTCCAAAAGGTGTGGGGCATTTGAAGGGGTTCCTGGAGGCAGTGAGGACCAGCTTGACTTTTCCCCGCTTGGGCCTTTGCTGTGGAGGCAGCGGCTGGACGTTTTCGTTTTTTGCTCCGGAGGCTGCCGAGAGTGAAAAACGGTGGTTTTGAGGATGGAGTCCACAGGAAAGCAGAGAGGTGCAAAAGGTGTGGGGTATTTGAAGGGGTTCCCGGAGGCAGTGAGGACCAGCATGACTTTTCCGCTTTGGAACCTTTGCTGTGGGAGCAGCGGCTGGACGTTTGCGTTTTTTGCTCCGGAGGCTGCCGAGAGTGAAAAACGGTAGTTTTGAGGATGGAGTCCCCAGGAAAGCAGAGAGGTCCAAAAGGTGTGGGGCATTTGAAGGGGTTCCCGGAGGCAGTGAGGACCAGCATGACTTTTCCCTGCTGGGGCCTTTGCTGTGGGAGCAGCGGCTGGACGTTTGCGTTTTTTGCTCGGGAGGCTGCCGAGAGTGAAAAACGGTGGTTTTGAGGATGGAGTCCACAGGAAAGCAGAGAGGTCCAAAAGGTATGGGGCATTTGAAGGGGTTCCCGGAGGCAGTGAGGACCAGCATGACTTTTCCGCCTTGGAACCTTTGCTGTGGGAGCAGCGGCTGGACGTTAGCGTTTTTTGCTCCGGCGGATGCCGAGAGTGAAAAACGGTGGTTTTGAGGATGGAGTCCACAGGAAAGCAGAGAGGTCCAAAAGGTGTGGGGCATTTGAAGGGGTTCCCGGAGGCAGTGAGGACCAGCATGACTTTTCCCCGCTGGGACCTTTGCTGTGGGAGCAGCGGCTGGACGTTTGCGTTTTTTGCTCCGGAGGCTGCCGAGAGTGCAAAACGGTGGTTTTGAGGATGGATTCCACAGGAAAACAGAGAGGTCCAAAAGGTGTGGGGCATTTGAAGGGGTTCCTGGAGGCAGTGAGGACCAGCATGCCTTTTCCCCGCTGGGGCCTTTGCTGTGGGAGCAGCGGCTGGACATCTGCGTTTTTTGCTCCGGAGGCTGCCGAGATTGAAAAACAGTGGTTTTGAGGATGGATTCCACAGGAAAGCAGAGAGGTCAAACAGGTGTGGGGCATTTGAAGGGGTTCCCGGAGGCAGTGAGGACCAGCATGACTTTTCCCCGCTGGGGCCTTAGCTTTGGTAGCAGTGGCTGGACGTTTGCATTTTTTGCTCTGGAGGCTGCTCAGGGTGAAAAACGGTGGTTTTGAGGATGGAGTCCACAGGAAAGCAGAGAGGTCCAAAAGCTGTGGGGCATTTGAAGGGGTTCCCGGAGGCAGTGAGGACCAGCATGACTTTTCCCCGCTGGGGCCTTTGCTGTGGGAGCAGCGGCTGGACGCTTGCGTTTTTTGCTACAGAGACTACCGAGGGTTAAAAACGGTGGTTTTGAGGATGGAGTCCACAGGAAAGCAGAGAGGTCCAAAAAATGTGGGGCATTTGAAGGGGTTCCCGGAGGCAGTGAGGACCAGCATGACTTTTCCCCGCTGGGGCTTTGCTGTGGGAGCAGCGGCTGGACGTTTGCGTTTTTTGCTCCGGAGGCTGCCGAGAGTGAAAAACGGTGGTTTTGAGGATGGAGTCCACAGGAAAGCAGAGAGGTCCAAAAGGTGTGGGGCATTTGAAGGGGTTCCTGGAGGCAGTGAGGACCAGCATGACTTTTCCCCGCTGGGGCCTTTGCTGTGGGAGCAGGGGCTGGACGTTTGCGCTTTTTGCTAAGGAGGCTGCCGAGGTTTAAAAACGGTGGTTTTGAGGATGGAGTCCACAGGAAAGCAGAGAGGTCCAAAAGGTGTGGGGCATTTGAAGGGGTTCCCGGAGGTAGTGAGGACCAGCATGACTTTTCCCCGCTGGGGCCTTTGCTGTGGGAGCAGCGGCTGGACGTTTGCGTTTTTTGCTCCGGAGGCTGCTGAGAGTGAAAAACGGTGGTTTTGAGGATGGAGTCCACAGGAAAGCAGAGAGGTCCAAAAGGTGTGGGGCATTTGAAGGGGTTCCTGGAGGCAGTGAGGACCAGCATGACTTTTCCCCCCTGGGGCCTTTCCAGTGGAAGCAGCGGCTGGACGTTTGCGTTTTTTGCTCCGGAGGCTGCCGAGAGTGAAAAACGGTGGTTTTGAGGATGGAGTCCACAGGAAAGCAGAGAGGTCCAAAAGGTGTGGGGCATTTGAAGGGGTTCCCGGAGGCAGTGAGGACCAGCATGACTTTTCCGCCTTGGAACCTTTGCTGTGGGAGCAGCGGCTGGACGTTTGCGTTTTTTGCTCCGGCGGATGCCGAGAGTGAAAAACGGTGGTTTTGAGGATGGAGTCCACAGGAAAGCAGAGAGGTCCAAAAGGTGTGGGGCATTTGAAGGGGTTCCCGGAGGCAGTGAGGACCAGCATGACTTTTCCCCGCTGGGGCCTTTGCTGTGGGAGCAGCGGCTGGACGTTTGCGTTTTTTGCTCCGGAGGCTGCCGAGAGTGAAAAACGGTGGTTTTGAGGATGGAGTCCACAGGAAATCAGAGAGGTCCAAAAGGTGTGGGGCATTTGAAGGGGTTCCCGGAGGCAGTGAGGACCAGCATGACTTTTCCCCGCTGTGGCCTTTGCTGTGGGAGCAGCGGCTGGACGTTTGCGTTTTTTGCTCCGGAGGCTATCGAGAGTGAAAAACGGTGGTTTTGAGGATGGAGTCCACAGGAAAGCAGAGAGGTCCAAAAAGTGTGGGGCATTTGAAGGGTTTCCAAGAGGCAGTGAGGACCAGCATGACTTTTCCCCGCTGGGGCCTTTGCTGTGGGAGCAGCGGCTGGACGTTTGCGCTTTTTGCTCCGGAGGCTGCCGAGGTTTAAAAACGGTGGTTTTGAGGATGGAGTCCACAGGAAAGCAGAGAGGTCCAAAAGGTGTGGGGCATTTGAAGGGGTTCCCAGAGGCAGTGAGGACCAGCATGACTTTTCCCCGCTGGGGCCTTTGCTGTGGGAGCAGCGGCTGGACGTTTGCGTTTTTTGATCCGGCGGATGCCGAGAGTGAAAAACGGTGGTTTTGAGGATGGAGTCCACAGGAAAGCAGAGAGGTCCAAAAGGTTTGGGGCATTTGAAGGGGTTCCCGGAGGCAGTGAGGACCAGCATGACTTTTCCCCGCTGGGACCTTTGCTGTGGGAGCAGCGGCTGGACGTTTGCGTTTTTTGCTCCGGAGGCTGACGAGAGTGAAAAACAGTGGTTTTGAGGATGGAGTCCACAGGAAAGCAGAGAGGTCCAAAAGGTGTGGGGCATTTGAAGGGGTTCCCGGAGGCAGTGAGGACCAGCATGACTTTTCCCCGCTGGGGCCTTTGCTGTGGGAGCAGCGGCTGGATGTTTGCGTTTTTTGCTCCGGAGGCTGCTGAGAGTGAAAAACGGTGGTTTTGAGGATGGATTCCACAGGAAAACAGAGAGGTCCAAAAGGTGTGAGGCATTTGAAGGGGTTCCCGGAGGTAGTGAGGACCAGCATGACTTTTCCCCGCTGGGGCCTTTGCTGTGGGAGCAGCGGCTGGACATTTGCGTTTTTTGCTCCGGAGGCTGCCGAGAGTGAAAAACGGTGGTTTTGAGGATGGAGTCCACAGGAAAGCAGAGAGGTCCAAAAGGTGTGGGGCATTTGAAGGGGTTCCCGGAGGCAGTGAGGACCAGCATGACTTTTCCCTGCTGGGGCCTTCGCTGTGGGAGCAGCGGCTGGACGTTTGCGTTTTTTGCTACAGAGACTACCGAGGGTTAAAAACGGTGGTTTTGAGGATGGAGTCCACAGGAAAGCAGAGAGGTCCAAAAGGTGTGGGGCATTTGAAGGGGTTCCCGGAGGCAGTGAGGACCAGCATGACTTTTCCCTGCTGGGGCCTTTGCTGTGGGAGCAGCGGCTGGACGTTTGCGTTTTTTGCTCCGGAGGCTGCCGAGAGTGAAAAACGGTGGTTTTGAGGATGGAGTCCACAGGAAAACAGAGAGGTCCAAAAGGTATGGGGCATTTGAAGGGGTTCCCGGAGGCAGTGAGGACCAGCATGACTTTTCCGCCTTGGAACCTTTGCTGTGGGAGCAGCGGCTGGACGTTAGCGTTTTTTGCTCCGGCGGATGCCGAGAGTGAAAAACGGTGGTTTTGAGGATGGAGTCCACAGGAAAGCAGAGAGGTCCAAAAGGTGTGGGGCATTTGAAGGGGTTCCCGGAGGCAGTGAGGACCAGCATGACTTTTCCGCCTTGGAACCTTTGCTGTGGGAGCAGCGGCTGGACGTTTGCGTTTTTTGCTCCGGAGGCTGCCGAGAGTGAAAAACGGTGGTTTTGAGGATGGAGTCCACAGGAAAGCAGAGAGGTCCAAAAGGTGTGAGGCATTTGAAGGGGTTCCTGGAGGTAGTGAGGACCAGCATGACTTTTCCCCGCTGGGGCCTTTGCTGTGGGAGCAGCGGCTGGATGTTTGCGTTTTTTGCTCCGGAGGCTGCCGAGAGTGAAAAACGGTGGTTTTGAGGATGGAGTCCACAGGAAAGCAGAGAGGTCCAAAAGGTGTGAGGCATTTGAAGGGGTTCCTGGAGGTAGTGAGGACCAGCATGACTTTTCCCCGCTGGGGCCTTTGCTGTGGGAGCAGCGGCTGGACATTTGCGTTTTTTGCTCCGGAGGCTGCCGAGAGTGAAAAACGGTGGTTTTGAGGATGGAGTCCACAGGAAAGCAGAGAGGTCCAAAAGGTGTGGGGCATTTGAAGGGGTTCCCGGAGGCAGTGAGGACCAGCATGACTTTTCCCTGCTGGGGCCTTCGCTGTGGGAGCAGCGGCTGGACGTTTGCGTTTTTTGCTACACAGACTACCGAGTGTTAAAAACGGTGGTTTTGAGGATGGAGTCCACAGGAAAGCAGAGAGGTCCAAAAGGTGTGGGGCATTTGAAGGGGTTCCTGGAGGCAGTGAGGACCAGCTTGACTTTTCCCCGCTTGGGCCTTTGCTGTGGAGGCAGCGGCTGGACGTTTTCGTTTTTTGCTCCGGAGGCTGCCGAGAGTGAAAAACGGTGGTTTTGAGGATGGAGTCCACAGGAAAGCAGAGAGGTGCAAAAGGTGTGGGGTATTTGAAGGGGTTCCCGGAGGCAGTGAGGACCAGCATGACTTTTCCGCTTTGGAACCTTTGCTGTGGGAGCAGCGGCTGGACGTTTGCGTTTTTTGCTCCGGAGGCTGCCGAGAGTGAAAAACGGTAGTTTTGAGGATGGAGTCCCCAGGAAAGCAGAGAGGTCCAAAAGGTGTGGGGCATTTGAAGGGGTTCCCGGAGGCAGTGAGGACCAGCATGACTTTTCCCTGCTGGGGCCTTTGCTGTGGGAGCAGCGGCTGGACGTTTGCGTTTTTTGCTCGGGAGGCTGCCGAGAGTGAAAAACGGTGGTTTTGAGGATGGAGTCCACAGGAAAGCAGAGAGGTCCAAAAGGTGTGGGGCATTTGAAGGGGTTCCCGGAGGCAGTGAGGACCAGCATGACTTTTCCCCGCTGGGGCCTTTGCTGTGGGAGCAGCGGCTGGACGTTTGCGTTTTTTGATCCGGCGGATGCCGAGAGTGAAAAACGGTGGTTTTGAGGATGGAGTCCACAGGAAAACAGAGAGGTCCAAAAGGTATGGGGCATTTGAAGGGGTTCCCGGAGGCAGTGAGGACCAGCATGACTTTTCCGCCTTGGAACCTTTGCTGTGGGAGCAGCGGCTGGACGTTAGCGTTTTTTGCTCCGGCGGATGCCGAGAGTGAAAAACGGTGGTTTTGAGGATGGAGTCCACAGGAAAGCAGAGAGGTCCAAAAGGTGTGGGGCATTTGAAGGGGTTCCCGGAGGCAGTGAGGACCAGCATGACTTTTCCCCGCTGGGACCTTTGCTGTGGGAGCAGCGGCTGGACGTTTGCGTTTTTTGCTCCGGAGGCTGACGAGAGTGAAAAACGGTGGTTTTGAGGATGGAGTCCACAGGAAAGCAGAGAGGTCCAAAAGGTGTGGGGCATTTGAAGGGGTTCCCGGAGGCAGTGAGGACCAGCATGACTTTTCCCCGCTGGAGCCTTTGCTGTGGGAGCAGCGGCTGGACGTTTGCGTTTTTTGCTCCGGAGGCTGCCGAGAGTGAAAAACAGTGGTTTTGAGGATGGAGTCCACAGGAAAGCAGAGAGGTCCAAAAGGTGTGGGGCATTTGAAGGGGTTCCCGGAGGCAGTGAGGACCAGCATGACTTTTCCCCGCTGGGGCCTTTGCTGTGGGAGCAGCGGCTGGACGTTTGCGTTTTTTGCTCCGGAGGCTGCTGAGAGTGAAAAACAGTGGTTTTGAGGATGGAGTCCACAGGAAAGCAGAGAGGTCCAAAAGGTGTGGGGCATTTGAAGGGGTTCCTGGAGGCAGTGAGGACCAGCATGACTTTTCCCCGCTTGGGCCTTTGCTGTGGAGGCAGCGGCTGGACGTTTTCGTTTTTTGCTCCGGAGGCTGCCGAGAGTGAAAAACGGTGGTTTTGAGGATGGAGTCCACAGGAAAGCAGAGAGGTGCAAAAGGTGTGGGGCATTTGAAGGGGTTCCCGGAGGCAGTGAGGACCAGCATGACTTTTCCGCTTTGGAACCTTTGCTGTGGGAGCAGCGGCTGGACGTTTGCGTTTTTTGCTCCGGAGGCTGCCGAGAGTGAAAAACGGTAGTTTTGAGGATGGAGTCCCCAGGAAAGCAGAGAGGTCCAAAAGGTGTGGGGCATTTGAAGGGGTTCCCGGAGGCAGTGAGGACCAGCATGACTTTTCCCTGCTGGGGCCTTTGCTGTGGGAGCAGCGGCTGGACGTTTGCGTTTTTTGCTCCGGAGGCTGCCGAGAGTGAAAAACGGTGGTTTTGAGGGTGGAGTCCACAGGAAAGCAGAGAGGTCCAAAAGGTGTGGGGCATTTGAAGGGGTTCCCGGAGGCAGTGAGGACCAGCATGACTTTTCCGCCTTGGAACCTTTGCTGTGGGAGCAGCGGCTGGACGTTTGCTTTTTTTGATACAGAGACTACAGAGGGTTAAAAACGGTGGTTTTGAGGCAATGAATTATGAAAATTACAAAATTTTTTTGTTTGGCCTCTGGCCTCCACTTTTTGGCCTCCACTTTTTGGCCTCCACTTTTTGGCCTCCACTTTTTGGCCTCCACTTTTTGGCCTCCACTTTTTGGCCTCCACTTTTTGGCCTCCACTTTTTGGCCTCCACTTTTTGGCCTCCACTTTTTGGCCTCCACTTTTTGGCCTCCACTTTTTGGCCTCCACTTTTTGGGCCTCCACTTTTTGGCCTCCACTTTTTGGCCTCCACTTTTTGGCCTCCACTTTTTGGCCTCCACTTTTTGGGCCTCCACTTTTTGGGCCTCCACTTTTTGGGCCTCTGGCCTCCCCTTTCCGGCCTCCACTTTTCATCCTCTGGCCTCCACTTTTCGTCCTCTGGCCTCCACTTTCCGGCTTTTACTTTCTGGCCTCCGGCCTCCACCTTCCGGCCTCTATCTCTTGGCCTCCACCTTCCGGCCTCTATCTCCTGGCCTCCACCTTCCGGCCTCCACCTCCTAACTGTTGTTCCTGTTTTTCCATCTTTACGCCTTGCCCGTCCCCTCTTTCTCTCCCAGTGTTTCTACTTTCCCTTCCCCCCTTTCCTTTTTTCCCTCTTCCCCCCCTTTTTGTTTTTCCCCTGTCCCACTTTTTCTCCTTTTTGTTCTGCACTGTTCCGTCCCCCCTTTCCCCTCTCCTCCTTATTATTTTTTTATTTTTTAGTATAGAATCACACGCATACATTTCCACCTGAAGGGAAAGGGGGAGGAACAAGCCCTTTCCCGAGAACAGACAGCAGCTTTACTGCCACACTAACAATGGCTGCAAAATTTCTTCAGATGGATCAACACTCATTTGAAGTCTTCAAATACTTCTCATCTTTAAAGGAGGTGCCGCATGTCCACCTGAATCCTTCCTCTTTCTTCTGGCCTATTTGGTAATACGCTGAAATAGGATGATGCCATTTACGGCAGCCCAAGGTCCATTGTTGGGGTTGTATGCCTCAGAAGAGGGAGATTCATAGGGGACATTAGAAAACGTTACAATCTGGAAACATGGGTGGGAGCCATTGAAATAGAGAAAACCCTCTCATTTTACTATCTATTGACATATGACTATTTGTTTGCGTATAGCGAAGGTGTTCAAAATAAAAATCTACTCTACAAAAAACCTCCTCTATTACATAAAGGATTTTAGAATATAAAATATGTGTCCCACAGTCTGTTTTTACCTTTATTGTTCTCTCTCTGCCTGGCTCCCCGTCCCCATTCTTTAATTGCTCTGTCTCTCCCCTTCAGCTCATCGAGGTTTTTTGGTATGTTTCAGTTTATCTCTGTCTACCTCACTGCCCCCCTTTTTAATTCCTTCTTCTCTGCCTTGTGGCTCATTGCTCTTTTTTTGTTTTGTGTGTTTTTTGTTTTGTTTTTTTTCATCTCTGTCAGCATGGTTTCCTGTTGCTTCCTTCTTCCTGGCCTGTAGCCCATCGCTGTTGCATTGGGTTTACCATGCGAGGTGTCGTTAGCTGGGGCGGGGGCTGCAGGGGTGGGTTCTGTGAGAAGACACCGGGTGTTGTTCCCATGTTGGGCACAGCCAGTTCCCATGCTGAGACGGATGTGCTGCTGGTTAAAGCTGAGCCCATCGGCAGCGCTGGTAGGAAGCAGAGCAGAGGTTCTCCTGCAGCCTGTGGTGAAGACCATGGTGAGGCAGGCTGTTCCCCTGCAGTCCAGGGAGGTCCAGGGTGGAGCCAACGTGCCCCTGCGGCGCGTGGAGGACCCGAGGCCGGAGCAGGTGGCTGTGCCTGAAGGAAGCCGAGAGCCTGTGCGAGACCTGCGGCCTCATGGGAGGGACCCCCCACTGGAGCAGAAAAAGAGCCTGAGGAGGAAGGAGCCGCAACCCCCATGCCATGTCCCCTGCGTTGGTCAGGGCTGGGATGTAGAGAAGTCAGGAGAGAAGAGGCGCCCAGGAAAAGAGGGAGGGGTGGCAGGAAGGTGTTTTATTTTGCGTTTGTTCCTATTTGTCATTATTTGATTAACAGTAAGTTAAATTAATTTCCCCTCCTACCCTTCCCTCTCTGATTCCCCAAACTAATTTGAACTTCTTGCCCGTGTGGCTTGTGCTATGTCGCTTTTCAAATTGTCTTCCTACCTCTCCCTCCATGCAGCTCTGCGTAACTAGGTTTGAATTCTGGTGTATGATTCTTGTATCCCATCGCTTTCAAAATTTTCTGTCCTTGTCTCCCTCTAGCCGTCTACCTGTCTGCAAATCCCCATTCTACCCTCTCTTTCCTGCACCCAGTCACTCTTTTTCACTTTCTTTTTACATCTCCCTGTCCCTATTTTTTAGTTTTTGTCTATGTTTCGTGTACCATATTGCCTTTTGAGATTTTCTTTCAATGTCTACCTCTGTCCGGATCCCCGGTGTTATTTTTTATGTCTTGCCAATGTTTCTTTTCCCCCTGACACGGCAGAAATTTTCCCCGCCCCTTGTCTTGTCTCCGTCTTCTTGTCCTGCCGGTCCCTTTGGCCTCTGTCCTGCTCCCTGTCGCTCTTATTTGTTCCTCCATCTCTATGCCTGTTATTTTGCGCAGTCTGTCCGCTCTCCTCTCTCTACGTGGCTGTCCCACTCCCCACCCCTCTCTTGTTTGCAGCGTGCTGTTTTCTGCTTCCCTGTCTCACACCTCTTCTCTATGTCCCTCTGTCCTTCCTCCTGCTTTTCTCTTGCCTTTTCTCCCTCTGTCCTGTTGCGTTTGGGCACTGAGCCTTATAGCCAACTCACTGCTGGGATTTCTTGCGTACATTAATGAATAAACTTTTCCTGCCCCTTGTGTGCCCCTGGATGTGTTTGCATCCCCTGGGTGCAGAGGTCGTGGCTGGGGACAGGGGCAGGGGAGGGGGCGATGTGCTGTGGGGCTTTGGCAAGGGCCCCTGCTCCTGACGGGCTCCAGCTGTGGGCTGGGGCAGCCCAGGTGGGACCAGTGAGGTGATGGTGGGACGGGGCCAAGGGTTTAAAAAGGCTGCAGGTGGGGATGAGTGGGGGCAGCCTCAGGTGCAGCCAGTGAGGCTGAGGATGGGGCTGGCCCTGCTGTGCCAAGGGTCGGGGGCTGCCTGGGCACGCATGCCTGCTGGAGCTGGCTGAGGAGTGAAAAGAAGGGGGTTCCACAGGCGGCTGCCCCCAGCAAGGAGCGGACGGGCCCCACGGCGAGGAAGGATCGCTCCCAGCCATTCCTGACAGCGCACACCACCAGCTCACAGCTCCAGGACGTCGGTACCTCTGTCAGCTGCACATGTGAGCCACCGTGCCTCCGGGAAGCCTCGGGGGAGAGTTTAATAGCATGCTTTTTGTTTTTTCCATTCCATTTCGATGAATTCCCGACTTTACCGAAAATGGAAATTTGTGTTTTTCACTAATGTTGCTGTATACTGTGTAAGTTGCTGATATAATTACTCTTTATAGGGCTGATGATGAGACTATCAAGCAGGGGTTCAGGTTAGCATCTTGTATGTGTCTGTCTATGGCGTTTCAGTATTTTTAAAGAAAGCAGAAGGGACATAAGGCATAGTGTATTTCAGGTGATGGGACCGCTCATTGCATTTCCCCTTCACCCTTCCCTGTCCCCTTTCCCTGTTTTCCCCCTTCTTCCCTGTGTTCCCCCATTCCCCCCTTTTCCCTTTCTTTCCCGTTCTCCTCATCCCCCTTTACCCTTCTTTTCCTTGTCCCCTTTCCCCTTTCTTCCCTCCCGTCCCACCTTTCCCTCTTTCCCTTTATTCCCCCACCCCATGTTCCCCCCTTCCTTTCCCTTTCTTCCACCCTGTCGCCCCTTTCCCCCTTTGCCTTTCTTTCCCCCTGTCCAATGTCCCCTATTTCCCCTTTTGTTCTACCTCCCCTGTTCCCTCATTATCCCTTATACCCCCCACCCCCCGTGCCCTTTCTTCCCCACACTACTGTCCCCCTTTCCCCCTTCCTTTCCCCTATGCCTCCTGTTTTGCTCTTTCCCTTCATCCTTGGTACCCCCTTTAATTCTTCCCCGTTGCCCCTTTCCCCGTCCTTTCCCTCTGCCCTTTCCCCCCCGTTGCCCCGTTCCTTCTTTTTCAATGACGCTCTCCCAATGTGTTCCATGCTCCCCCTTTCTCCCTTGTTCCCCCTTTCCTTCTCCTGCATCCCCCCTTTTCCCTACCCTTCTTTCTCAGTTCCCCCTACCATCTGTGTTCCGTGTCCCCCCTTCCCCATTTCCTCACCCCCCATCACCCCTTTTCTTTCTCCATTTTTCCTCCGTCCCATTTCTCCCTTTCTTTCCCCCACTCCATCCGCTGTCCCCCTCTTTCCACCTGTCTTGTCTCTCCTGTTCCAGGTCTCCCCTCTCTCTTTCTACCTCCCTTTCTTTCTGTTTTTCCATCTTCACACCTCGCCCGCCCCCCCTTCATTGTTTCTTCCCTGCTGCTCCCCTTTCTTCTTTTTTTTTTTCCCCCAGCTGTCTCCTCTTTCCTCCTTTCTTGGCTCCCCCTTTTCCCTCTCATTCCCACGTTGAACCCTCCCCCCCCACTCCTCCCCCCCTCCTCACATGGCCCTTGTGACTCGCAGGTCTTCTTGCCCGACAGTGACTTCCATCCCGGCATGATTCTTCTTGCTGAGAGTTTTCCCTCACCTTTGAGGCACATTGTTTGTAGTGTTCTGTGTAGTATCTGTGCATATCCGCGTGGCTCGGAGTCACCCCGCCCAGGGGTGTAGAGTCAAGGGTAGGTGGTATACCTTTAAGAGTATACGGTTTATATTTTGATGTGTCGAGGCAAAAGCGGTAAGATCATTTCGGACCGAGTAGCTGTGAGTGGGTTTTGCGAACAGGTTTTTCATTAACACTTCCTGGGGAAGGACAGAGCTCTGCAGGAGGGGCCATTCAGCGCTGTGGCCAGAGACTGCATCTCAGACGAAAGGAGGCTGCCGAGAGTGACAAACGGTGGTTTTGAAGATAGAGTCTGTAAGAAACCAGAGAGGGCCGAAGTGCGTGGGGCATTTGAAGGGGTTCCCGGAGGCACTGAGGACCAGCATGACTTTTCCCCGCTGGGGCCTTTGCTGTGGGAGCAGCGGCTGGACATCTGCGTTTTTTGCTCCGGAGGCTGCCGAGAGTGAAAAACGGTGGTTTTGAGGATGGAGTCCACAGGAAAGCAGAGAGGTCCAAAAGGTGTGGGGCATTTGAAGGGGTTCCCGGAGGCAGTGAGGACCAGCATGACTTTTCCTCGCTGGGCCTTTGCTGTGGGTGCAGCGGCTGGATGTTTGAGTTTTTTGCTCCGGAGGCTGCCGAGAGTGAAAAACGGTGGTTTTGAGGATGGATTCCACAGGAAAGCAGAGAGGTCCAAAAGGTGTGGTGCATTTGAAGGGGTTCCCGGAGGCAGTGAGGACCAGCATGACTTTTCCCCGCTGGGGCCTTTGCTGTGGGTGCAGCGGCTGGACGTTTGCGTTTTTTGCTACAGGGACTACCGAAGGTTAAAAGCGGTGGTTTTGAGGATGGATTCCACAGGAAAACAGAGAGGTGCAAAAGGTGTGGGGCATTTGAAGGGGTTCCCCGAGGCAGTGAGGACCAGCATGACTTTTCCGCCTTGGAACCTTTGCTGTGGGAGCAGCGGCTGGACGTTTGCGTTTTTTGATACAGAGAATACAGAGGGTTAAAAACAGTGGTTTTGAGGATGGATTCCACAGAAAATCAGAGAGGTCCAAAAGGTGTGGGGCATTTGAAGTGGTTCCCGGAGGCAGTGAGGACCAGCATGACTTTTCCCCGCTGGGGCCTTTGCTGTGGGAGCAGCGGCTGGACGTTTGCGTTTTTTGCTCCGGAGGCTGCCGATGGTTAATAACGGTGGTTTTGAGGATGGAGTCCACAGGAAAGCAGAGAGGTCCAAAAGGTGTGGGGCATTTGAAGTGGTTACCGGAGGCAGTGAGGACCAGCATGACTTTTCCCCGCTGGGGCCTTTGCTGTGGGAGCAGCGGCTGGACGTTTGCGTTTTTTGCTCCAGAGGCTGCCGAGGGTGAAAAACGGTGGTTTTGAGGATGGAGTCCACAGGAAAACAGAGAGGTCCAAAAGGTGTGGGGCATTTGAAGGGGTTCCCAGAGGCAGTGAGGACCAGCATGACTTTTCCGCCTTGGAACCTTTGCTGTGGGAGCAGCAGCTGGACGTTTGCGTTTTTGGCACCGGCGGATGCCGAGAGTGAAAAACGGTGGTTTTGAGGATGGAGTCCACAGGAAAACAGAGAGGGCCAAAACGTATGGGACATTTGAAGGGGTTCCCGGAGGCAGTGAGGACCAGCATGACTTTTCCCTGCTGGGGCCTTTGCTGTGGGAGCAGCGGCTGGACGTTTGCGTTTTTTGCTCCGGAGGCTGCCGAGAGTGAAAAACGGTGGTTTTGAGGATGGAGTCCACAGGAAAGCAGAGAGGTCCAAAAGGTGTGGGGCATTTGAAGGGGTTCCCGGAGGCAGTGAGGACCAGCATGACTTTTCCACGCTGGGCCTTTGCTGTGGGTGCAGCGGCTGGATGTTTGAGTTTTTTGCTCCGGAGGCTGCTGAGAGTGAAAAACGGTAATTTTGAGGATGGATTCCACAGGAAAGCAGAGAGGTCCGAAAGGTGTGGGGCATTTGAAGGGGTTCCCGGAGGCAGTGAGGACCAGCATGACTTTTCCCCGCTGGGGCCTTTGCTGTGGGAGCAGTGGCTGGACGTTTGCGTTTTTTGCTCCGGAGGCTGCCGAGAGTGAAAAACGGTGGTTTTGAGGGTGGAGTCCACAGGAAAGCAGAGAGTTCCAAAAGGTGTGGGGCATTTGAAGGGGTTCCCGGAGGCAGTGAGGACCAGCATGACTTTTCCCCGCTGGGGCCTTTGCTGTGGAAGCAGCGGTTGGACGTTTGCGTTTTTTGCTCCGGAGGCTGCCGAGAGTGAAAAACGGTGGTTTTGAGGATGGAGTCCACAGGAAAGCAGAGAGGTCCAAAAGGTGTGGGGCATTTGAAAGGGTTCCCGGAGGCAGTGAGGACCAGCATGACTTTTCCCCGCTGGGGCCTTTGCTGTGGGAGCAGCGGCTGGATGTTTGCGTTTTTTGCTCCGGAGGCTGCCGAGAGTGAAAAACGGTTGTTTTGAGGATGGAGTCCACAGGAAAACAGAGAGGTCCAAAAGGTGTGGGGCATTTGAAGGGGTTCCCGGAGGCAGTGAGGACCAGCATGACTTTTCCGCCTTGGAACCTTTGCTGTGGGAGCAGCGGCTGGACGTTTGCGTTTTTTGCTCCGGAGGCTGCCGAGAGTGAAAAACGGTGGTTTTGAGGATGGAGTTCACAGGAAAGCAGAGAGGTCCAAAAGGTGTGGGGTATTTGAAGGGGTTCCCGGAGGCAGTGAGGACCAGCATGACTTTTCCCCGCTGGGGCCTTTGCTGTGGGAGCAGCGGCTGGACGTTTGCGTTTTTTGCTCCGGAGGCTGCCGAGAGTGAAAAACGGTGGTTTTGAGGATGGAGTCCACATGAAAGCAGACAGATCCAAAAGGTGTGGGGCATATGAAGGCGTTCCCGGAGGCAGTGAGGACCAGCATGACTTTTCCCCGCTGGGGCCTTTGCTGTGCTAGCAGCGGCTGGACGTTTGCGTATTTTGCTCCGGAGGCTGCCGAGAGTGAAAAACGGTGGTTTTGAGGATGGAGTCCACAGGAAAGCAGAGAGGTCCAAAAGGTGTGGGGCATTTGAAGGGGTTCCTGGAGGTTGTGAGGACCAGCATGACTTTTCTTGCTGGGGCCTTTGCTGTGGAAGCAGCGGCTGGACGTTTGCGTTTTTTGCTCCGGATGCTGCCGAGGTTGAAAAACGGTGGTTTTGAGGATGGAGTCCACAGGAAAACAGAGAGGTCCAAAAGGTGTGGGGCATTTGAAGGGGTTCCCGGAGGTAGTGAGGACCAGCATGACTTTTTTGCCTTGGAACGTTTGCTGTGGGAGCAGCGGCTGGACGTTTGCGTTTTTTGCTACAGGGACTACCGAGGGTTAAAAGCGGTGGTTTTGAGGATGGAGTCCACAGGAAAACAGAGAGGTCCAAAAGGTGTGGGGCATTTGAAGGGCTTCCCCGAGGCAGTGAGGACCAGCATGACTTTTCCCCACTGGGGCCTTTGCTGTGGGAGCAGCGGCTGGACATCTGCGTTTTTTGCTACAGAGACTACCGAGGGTTAATAACGGTGGTTTTGAGGATGGAGTCCACAGGAAAGCAGAGAGGTCCAAAAGGTGTGGGGCATTTGAAGGGGTTCCCAGAGGCAGTGAGGACCAGCATGACTTTTCCCCGCTGGGGCCTTTGCTGTGGGAGCAGCGGCTGGACGTTTGCGTTTTTTGCTCCGGAGGCTGCCGAGAGTGAAAAACGGTGGTTTTGAGGATGGAGTCCACATGAAAGCAGACAGATCCAAAAGGTGTGGGGCATATGAAGGCGTTCCCGGAGGCAGTGAGGACCAGCATGACTTTTCCCCGCTGGGGCCTTTGCTGTGCTAGCAGCGGCTGGACGTTTGCGTATTTTGCTCCGGAGGCTGCCGAGAGTGAAAAACGGTGGTTTTGAGGATGGAGTCCACAGGAAAGCAGAGAGGTCCAAAAGGTGTGGGGCATTTGAAGGGGTTCCTGGAGGTAGTGAGGACCAGCATGACTTTTCTTGCTGGGGCCTTTGCTGTGGAAGCAGCGGCTGGACGTTTGCGTATTTTGCTCCGGAGGCTGCCGAGAGTGAAAAACGGTGGTTTTGAGGATGGAGTCCACAGGAAAACAGAGAGGTCCAAAAGGTGTGGGGCATTTGAAGGGGTTCCCAGAGGCAGTGAGGACCAGCATGACTTTTCCGCCTTGGAAGCTTTGCTGTGGGAGCAGCGGCTGGACGTTTGCGTTTTTTGCTCCGGCGGATGCCGAGAGTGAAAAACGGTGGTTTTTAGGATGGAGTCAGCAGGAAAACAGAGAGGTCCAAAACGTATAGGGCATTTGAAGGGGTTCCCGGAGGCAGTGAGGACCAGCATGACTTTTCCCCGCTGGGGCCTTTGCTGTGGGAGCAGCGGCTGGACGTTTGCGTTTTTTGATACAGAGAATACAGAGGGTTAAAAACAGTTGTTTTGAGGATGGATTCCACAGCAAAGCAGAGAGGTCCAAAAGGTGTGGGGCATTTGAAGTGGTTCCCGGAGGCAGTGAGGACCAGCATGACTTTTCCCCGCTGGGGCCTTTGCTGTGGGAGCAGCGGCTGGACGTTTGCGTTTTTTGCTCCGGAGGCTGCCGAGAGTGAAAAACGGTGGTTTTGAGGATGGAGTCCACAGGAAAGCAGAGAGGTCCAAAAGGTGTGGGGCATTTGAAGGGGTTCCCGGAGGCAGTGAGGACCAGCATGACTTTTCAGCCTTGGAACATTTGCTGTGGGAGCAGCGGCTGGACGTTTGCGTTTTTTGCTAAAGAGACTACGGAGGGTATAAAAACGGTGGTTTTGAGGATGGAGTCCACAGGAAAGCAAAGAGGTGCAAAAGGTGTGGGGCATTTGCAGGGGTTCCCGGAGGCAGTGAGGACCAGCATGACTTTTCCCCGCTGGGGCCTTTGCTGTGGGAGCAGCGGCTGGACGTTTGCGTTTTTTGCTCCGGCGGATGCCAATAGTGAAAAACGGTGGTTTTGAGGATGGAGTCCACAGGAAAGCAGAGAGGTCCAAAAGCTGTGGGGCATTTGAAGGGGTTCCCGGAGGCAGTGAGTACCAGCATGACTTTTCACCGCTGGGCATTTGCTGTGGGTGCAGCGGCTGGATGTTTGAGTTTTTTGCTCCGGAGGCTGCTGAGAGTGAAAAACGATGGTTTTGAGGATGGATTCCACAGGAAAGCAGAGAGGTCCAAAAGGTGTGGGGCATTTCAAGGGGTTCCCGGAGGCAGTGAGGACCAGCATGACTTGTCCCCGCTGGGGCCTTTGCTGTGGGAGCAGCGGCTGGACTTTTGCGTTTTTTACTCCGGAGGCTGCCGAGTGAAAACGGTGGTTTTGAGGGTGGAGTCCACAGGAAAGCAGAGAGTTCCAAAAGGTGTGGGGCATATGAAGGGGTTCCCGGAGGCAGTGAGGACCAGCATGACTTTTCCCCGCTGGGGCCTTTGCTGTGCGAGCAGTGGTTGGACGTTTTCGTTTTCTGCTCCGGAGGCTGCCGAGAGTGAAAAACGGTGGTTTTGAGGGTGGAGTCCACAGGAAAGCAGAGAGGTCCAAAAGGTGTGGGGCATTTGAAAGGGTTCCCGGAGGCAGTGAGGAACAGCATGACTTTTCCTCGAAGGGGCCTTTGCTGTGGGAGCAGCGGCTGGACGTTTGCGTTTTTTGCTCCGGTGGATGCCGAGAGTGAAATACGGTGGTTTTGAGGATGGAGTCCACATGAAAGCAGACAGATCCAAAAGGTGTGGGGCATATGAAGGGGTTCCCGGAGGCAGTGAGGACCAGCATGACTTTTCCCCGCTGGGGCCTTTGCTGTGGGAGCAGCGGCTGGACGTTTGCGTTTTTTGCTCCGGAGGCTGCCGAGAGTGAAAAACGGTGGTTTTGAGGATGGATTCCACAGGAAAGCAGATAGGTCCAAAAGGTGTGGGGCATTTGAAGAGGTTCCTGGAGGTAGTGAAGACCAGCATGACTTTTCCCCGCTGGGGCCTTTGCTGTGGGAGCAGCGGCTGGACGTTTGCGTTTTTTGCTCCGGAGGCTGCCGAGAGTGAAAAACGGTGGTTTTGAGGATAGAGTCCACAGGAAAACAGAGAGGTCCAAAAGGTGTGGGGCATTTGAAGGGGTTCCCGGAGGCAGTGAGGACCAGCATGACTTTTCCGCCTTGGAACCTTTGCTGTGGGAGCAGCGGCTGGACGTTTGCGTTTTTTGCTCCGGCGGATGCCGAGAGTGAAAAACGGTGGTTTTGAGGATGGAGTCCACAGGAAAGCAGAGAGGTCCAAAAGCTGTGGGGCATTTGAAGGGGTTCCTGGAGGTAGTGAAGACCAGCATGACTTTTCCCCGCTGGGTCCTTTGCTGTGGGAGCAGCGGCTGGACGTTTGCGTTTTTTGCTCCGGAGGCTGCCGAGAGTGAAAAACGGTGGTTTTGAGGATGGACTCCACAGGAAAACAGAGAGGACCAAAAGGTGTGGGGCATTTGAAGGGGTTCCCGGAGGCAGTGAGGACCAGCATGACTTTTCCTTGATGGGGCCTTTGCTGTGGGAGCAGCGGCTGGACGTTTGCGTTTTTTGCTCCGGCGGATGCCGAGAGTGAAAAAAGGTGGTTTTGAGGATGGAGTCCACAGGAAAGCAGAGAGGTCCAAAAGGTGTGGGGTATTTGAAGGGGTTCCCAGAGGCAGTGAGGACCAGCATGACTTTTCCCCGCTGGGGCCTTTGCTGTGGGAGCAGCGGCTGGACGTTTGCGTTTTTTGCTCCGGAGGCTGCCGAGAGTGAAAAACGGTGGTTTTGAGGATGGAGTCCACATGAAAGCAGACAGATCCAAAAGGTGTGGGGCATATGAAGGGGTTCCCGGAGGCAGTGAGGACCAGCATGACTTTTCCCCTCTGGGGCCTTTGCTGTGGGAGCAGCGGCTGGACGTTTGCGTTTTTGACTCCGGAGGCTGCCGAGAGTGAAAAACGGTGGTTTTGAGGATAGAGTCCACAGGAAAACAGAGAGGTCTAAAAGGTGTGGGGCATTTGAAGGGGTTCCCAGAGGCAGTGAGGACCAGCATGACTTTTCCGCCTTGGAACCTTTGCTGTGGGAGCAGCGGCTGGACGTTTGCGTTTTTTGCTCCGGAGGCTGCCGAGAGTGAAAAACGGTGGTTTTGAGGATGGAGTCCACAGGAAAACAGAGAGGTCCAAAAGGTGTGGGGCATTTGAAGGGGTTCCCAGAGGCAGTGAGGACCAGCATGACTTTTCCGCTTTGGAACCTTTGCTGTGGGAGCAGCGGCTGGACGTTTGCGTTTTTTGCTCCGGAGGCTGCCGAGAGTGAAAAACGGTGGTTTTGAGGATGGAGTCCACAGGAAAGCAGAGAGGTCCAAAAGGTGTGGGGCATTTGAAGGGGTTCCCGGAGGCAGTGAGGACCAGCATGACTTTTCTGCCTTGGAACGTTTGCTGTGGGAGCAGCGGCTGGACGTTTGCGTTTTTTGCTACAGGGACTACCGAGGGTTAAAAGCGGTGGTTTTGAGGATGGATTCCACAGGAAAACAGAGAGGTGCAAAAGGTGTGGGGCATTTGAAGGGGTTCCCGGAGGCAGTGAGGACCAGCATGACTTTTCCGCCTTGGAACCTTTGCTGTGGGAGCAGCGGCTGGACGTTTGCGTTTTTTGATACAGAGAATACAGAGGGTTAAAAACAGTGGTTTTGAGGATGGATTCCACAGAAAAGCAGAGAGGTCCAAAAGGTGTGGGGCATTTGAAGGGGTTCCCGGAGGCAGTGAGGACCAGCATGACTTTTCCCCGCTGGGCCTTTGCTGTGGGTGCAGCGGCTGGATGTTTGAGTTTTTTGCTCCGGAGGCTGCCGAGAGTGAAAAACGGTAATTTTGAGGATGGATTCCACAGGAAAGCAGAGAGGTCCAAAAGGTGTGGGGCATTTGAAGGGGTTCCCGGAGGCAGTGAGGACCAGCATGACTTGTCCCCGCTGGGGCCTTTGCTGTGGGAGCAGTGGCTGGACGTTTGCGTTTTTTGCTCCGGAGGCTGCCGAGAGTGAAAAACGGTGGTTTTGAGGATGGATTCCACAGGAAAGCAGATAGGTCTAAAAGGTGTGGGGCATTTGAAGAGGTTCCTGGAGGTAGTGAAGACCAGCATGACTTTTCCCCGCTGGGGCCTTTGCTGTGGGAGCAGCGGCTGGACGTTTGCGTTTTTTGTTCCGGAGGCTGCCGAGAGTGAAAAACGGTGGTTTTGAGGATGGAGTCCACAGGAAAACAGAGAGGTCCAAAAGGTGTGGGGCATTTGAAGGGGTTCCCAGAGGCAGTGAGGACCAGCATGACTTTTCCGCCTTGGAACCTTTGCTGTGGGAGCAGCGGCTGGACGTTTGCGTTTTTTGCTCCAGCGGATGCCGAGAGTGAAAAACGGTGGTTTTGAGGATGGAGTCCACAGGAAAGCAGAGAGGTCCAAAAGCTGTGGGGCATTTGAAGGGGTTCCTGGAGGTAGTGAAGACCAGCATGACTTTTCCCCGCTGGGTCCTTTGCTGTGGGAGCAGCGGCTGGACGTTTGCGTTTTTTGCTCCGGAGGCTGCTGAGAGTGAAAAACGGTGGTTTTGAGGATGGACTCCACAGGAAAACAGAGAGGTCCAAAAGGTGTGGGGCATTTGAAGGGGTTCCCGGAGGCAGTGAGGACCAGCATGACTTTTCCTTGATGGGGCCTTTGCTGTGGGAGCAGCGGCTGGACGTTTGCGTTTTTTGCTCCGGCGGATGCCGAGAGTGAAAAAAGGTGGTTTTGAGGATGGAGTCCACAGGAAAGCAGAGAGGTCCAAAAGGTGTGGGGTATTTGAAGGGGTTCCCGGAGGCAGTGAGGACCAGCATGACTTTTCCCCGCTGGGGCCTTTGCTGTGGGAGCAGCGGCCGGACGTTTGCGTTTTTTGCTCCGGAGGCTGCCGAGAGTGAAAAACGGTGGTTTTGAGGATGGAGTCCACATGAAAGCAGACAGATCCAAAAGGTGTGGGGCATATGAAGGGGTTCCCGGAGGCAGTGAGGACCAGCATGACTTTTCCCCTCTGGGGCCTTTGCTGTGGGAGCAGCGGCTGGACTTTTGCGTTTTTTGCTCCGGAGGCTGCCGAGAGTGAAAAACGGTGGTTTTGAGGATAGAGTCCACAGGAAAACAGAGAGGTCTAAAAGGTGTGGGGCATTTGAAGGGGTTCCCAGAGGCAGTGAGGACCAGCATGACTTTTCCGCCTTGGAACCTTTGCTGTGGGAGCAGCGGCTGGACGTTTGCGTTTTTTGCTCCGGAGGCTGCCGAGAGTGAAAAACGGTGGTTTTGAGGATGGAGTCCACAGGAAAACAGAGAGGTCCAAAAGGTGTGGGGCATTTGAAGGGGTTCCCAGAGGCAGTGAGGACCAGCATGACTTTTCCGCTTTGGAACCTTTGCTGTGGGAGCAGCGGCTGGACGTTTGCGTTTTTTGCTCCGGAGGCTGCCGAGAGTGAAAAACGGTGGTTTTGAGGATGGAGTCCACAGGAAAGCAGAGAGGTCCAAAAGGTGTGGGGCATTTGAAGGGGTTCCCGGAGGCAGTGAGGACCAGCATGACTTTTCTGCCTTGGAACGTTTGCTGTGGGAGCAGCGGCTGGACGTTTGCGTTTTTTGCTACAGGGACTACCGAGGGTTAAAAGCGGTGGTTTTGAGGATGGATTCCACAGGAAAACAGAGAGGTGCAAAAGGTGTGGGGCATTTGAAGGGGTTCCCAGAGGCAGTGAGGACCAGCATGACTTTTCCCCGCTGGGGCCTTTGCTGTGGGAGCAGCGGCTGGACGTTTGCGTTTTTTGCTCCGGAGGCTGCCGAGAGTGAAAAACGGTGGTTTTGAGGATGGAGTCCACATGAAAGCAGACAGATCCAAAAGGTGTGGGGCATATGAAGGCGTTCCCGGAGGCAGTGAGGACCAGCATGACTTTTCCCCGCTGGGGCCTTTGCTGTGCTAGCAGCGGCTGGACGTTTGCGTATTTTGCTCCGGAGGCTGCCGAGAGTGAAAAACGGTGGTTTTGAGGATGGAGTCCACAGGAAAGCAGAGAGGTCCAAAAGGTGTGGGGCATTTGAAGAGGTTCCTGGAGGTAGTGAGGACCAGCATGACTTTTCTTGCTGGGGCCTTTGCTGTGGGAGCAGCGGCTGGACGTTTGCATTTTTTGCTCCGGAGGTTGCCGAGGTTGAAAAACGGTGGTTTTGAGGATGGAGTCCACAGGAAAACAGAGAGGTCCAAAAGGTGTGGGGCATTTGAAGGGGTTCCCGGAGGTAGTGAGGACCAGTATGACTTTTCTGCCTTGGAACGTTTGCTGTGGGAGCAGCGGCTGGACGTTTGCGTTTTTTGCTACAGAGACTACCGAGGGTTAATAACGGTGGTTTTGAGGATGGAGTCCACAGGAAAACAGAGAGGTCCAAAAGGTGTGGGGCATTTGAAGGGCTTCCCCGAGGCAGTGAGGACCAGCATGACTTTTCCCCACTGGGGCCTTTGCTGTGGGAGCAGCGGCTGGACATCTGCGTTTTTTGCTCCGGAGGCTGCCGAGAGTGAAAAACGGTGGTTTTGAGGATGGAGTCCACATGAAAGCAGACAGATCCAAAAGGTGTGGGGCATATGAAGGCGTTCCCGGAGGCAGTGAGGACCAGCATGACTTTTCCCCGCTGGGGCCTTTGCTGTGCTAGCAGCGGCTGGACGTTTGCGTATTTTGCTCCGGAGGCTGCCGAGAGTGAAAAACGGTGGTTTTGAGGATGGAGTCCACAGGAAAGCAGAGAGGTCCAAAAGGTGTGGGGCATTTGAAGGGGTTCCTGGAGGTAGTGAGGACCAGCATGACTTTTCTTGCTGGGGCCTTTGCTGTGGAAGCAGCGGCTGGACGTTTGCGTATTTTGCTCCAGAGGCTGCCAAGAGTGAAAAACGGTGGTTTTGAGGATGGAGTCCACAGGAAAACAGAGAGGTCCAAAAGGTGTGGGGCATTTGAAGGGATTCCCAGAGGCAGTGAGGACCAGCTTGACTTTTCCGCCTTGGAACCTTTGCTGTGGGAGCAGCGGCTGGACGTTTGCGTTTTTTGCTCCGGCGGATGCCGAGAGTGAAAAACGGTGGTTTTTAGGATGGAGTCAGCAGGAAAACAGAGAGGTCCAAAACGTATGGGGCATTTGAAGGGGTTCCTGGAGGCAGTGAGGACCAGCATGACTTTTCCCTGCTGGGGCCTTTGCTGTGGGAGCAGCGGCTGGACGTTTGCGTTTTTTGCTCCGGAGGCTGCCGAGAGTGAAAAACGGTGGTTTTGAGGATGGAGTCCACAGGAAAGCAGAGAGGTCCAAAAGGTGTGGGGCATTTGAAGGGGTTCCCGGAGGCAGTGAGGACCAGCATGACTTTTCTGCCTTGGAACGTTTGCTGTGGGAGCAGCGGCTGGAGGTTTGCTTTTTTTGCTACAGAGACTACCGAGGGTTAAAAGCGGTGGTTTTGAGGATGGATTCCACAGGAAAGCAGAGAGGTCCAAAAGGTGTGGGGCATTTGAAGGGGTTCCCGGAGGCAGTGAGGACCAGCATGACTTTTCCCCGCTGGGGCCTTTGCTGTGGGAGCAGCGGCTGGACGTTTGCGTTTTTTGATACAGAGAATACAGAGGGTTAAAAACAGTTGTTTTGAGGATGGATTCCACAGCAAAGCAGAGAGGTCCAAAAGGTGTGGGGCATTTGAAGTGGTTCCCGGAGGCAGTGAGGACCAGCATGACTTTTCCCCGCTGGGGCCTTTGCTGTGGGAGCAGCGGCTGGACGTTTGCGTTTTTTGCTCCGGAGGCTGCCGAGAGTGAAAAACGGTGGTTTTGAGGATGGAGTCCACAGGAAAGCAGAGAGGTCCAAAAGGTGTGGGGCATTTGAAGGGGTTCCCGGAGGCAGTGAGGACCAGCATGACTTTTCAGCCTTGGAACATTTGCTGTGGGAGCAGCGGCTGGACGTTTGCGTTTTTTGCTAAAGAGACTACGGAGGGTATAAAAACGGTGGTTTTGAGGATGGAGTCCACAGGAAAGCAAAGAGGTCCAAAAGGTGTGGGGCATTTGCAGGGGTTCCCGGAGGCAGTGAGGACCAGCATGACTTTTCCCCGCTGGGGCCTTTGCTGTGGGAGCAGCGGCTGGACGTTTGCGTTTTTTGCTACAGAGACTACCGAGGGTTACTAACGGTGGTTTTGAGGATGGATTCCACAGGAAAGCAGAGAGGTCCAAAAGGTGTGGTGCATTTGAAGGGGTTCCCGGAGGCAGTGAGGACCAGCATGACTTTTCCCCGCTGGGGCCTTTGCTGTGGGAGCAGCGGCTGGACGTTTGCATTTTTTGCTCCGGAGGAAGCCGAGAGTGAAAAACGGTGGTTTTGAGGATGGAGTCCACAGGAAAACAGAGAGGTCCAAAAGGTGTGGGGCATTTGAAGGGGTTCCCGGAGGCAGTGAGGACCAGCATGACTTTTCCCCGCTGGGGCCTTTGCTGTGGGAGCAGCGGCTGGACGTTTGCGTTTTTTGCTCCGGCGGATGCTGAGAGTGAAAACCGGTGGTTTTGAGGATGGAGTCCACAGGAAAGCAGAGAGGTGCAAAAGGTGTGGGGCATTTGCAGGGGTTCCCGGAGGCAGTGAGGACCAGCATGACTTTTCCCCGCTGGGGCCTTTGCTGTGGGAGCAGCGGCTGGACTTTTGCGTTTTTTACTCCGGAGGCTGCCGAGTGAAAAACGGTGGTTTTGAGGGTAGAGTCCACAGGAAAGCAGAGAGTTCCAAAAGGTGTGGGGCATATGAAGGGGTTCCCGGAGGCAGTGAGGACCAGCATGACTTTTCCCCGCTGGGGCCTTTGCTGTGGGAGCAGTGGTTGGACGTTTTCGTTTTCTGCTCCGGAGGCTGCCGAGAGTGAAAAACGGTGGTTTTGAGGATGGAGTCCACAGGAAAGCAGAGAGGTCCAAAAGGTGTGGGGCATTTGAAAGGGTTCCCGGAGGCAGTGAGGACCAGCATGACTTTTCCTTGAAGGGGCCTTTGCTGTGGGAGCAGCGGCTGGACGTTTGCGTTTTTTGCTCCGGCGGATGCCGAGAGTGAAAAAAGGTGGTTTTGAGGATGGAGTCCACAGGAAAGCAGAGAGGTCCAAAAGGTGTGGGGTATTTGAAGGGGTTCCCGGAGGCAGTGAGGACCAGCATGACTTTTCCCCGCTGGGGCCTTTGCTGTGGGAGCAGCGGTTGGACGTTTGCATTTTTTGCTCCGGAGGCTGCCGAGAGTGAAAAACGGTGGTTTTGAGGATGAAGTCCACATGAAAGCAGACAGATCCAAAAGGTGTGGGGCATATGAAGGGGTTCCCGGAGGCAGTGAGGACCAGCATGACTTTTCCCCGCTGGGGCCTTTGCTGTGGGAGCAGCGGCTGGACGTTTGCGTTTTTTGCTCCGGAGGCTGCCGAGAGTGAAAAACGGTGGTTTTGAGGATGGATTCCACAGGAAAGCAGATAGGTCCAAAAGGTGTGGGGCATTTGAAGAGGTTCCTGGAGGTAGTGAAGACCAGCATGACTTTTCCCGGCTGGGGCCTTTGCTGTGGGAGCAGCGGCTGGACGTTTGCGTTTTTTGCTCCGGAGGCTGCCGAGAGTGAAAAACGGTGGTTTTGAGGATAGAGTCCACAGGAAAACAGAGAGGTCCAAAAGGTGTGGGGCATTTGAAGGGGTTCCCAGAGGCAGTGAGGACCAGCATGACTTTTCCGCCTTGGAACCTTTGCTGTGGGAGCAGCGGCTGGACGTTTGCGTTTTTTGCTCCGGCGGATGCCGAGAGTGAAAAACGGTGGTTTTGAGGATGGAGTCCACAGGAAAGCAGAGAGGTCCAAAAGCTGTGGGGCATTTGAAGGGGTTCCTGGAGGCAGTGAAGACCAGCATGACTTTTCCCCGCTGGGTCCTTTGCTGTGGGAGCAGCGGCTGGACGTTTGCGTTTTTTGCTCCGGAGGCTGCTGAGAGTGAAAAACGGTGGTTTTGAGGATGGAGTCCACAGGAAAGCAGAGAGGTCCAAAAGGTGTGGGGCATTTGAAGGGGTTCCCGGAGGCAGTGAGGACCAGCATGACTTTTCCCCGCTGGGGCCTTTGCTGTGGGAGCAGCGGCTGGACGTTTGCGTTTTTTGCTCCGGAGGCTGCCGAGAGTGAAAAACGGTGGTTTTGAGGATGGAGTCCACATGAAAGCAGACAGATCCAAAAGGTGTGGGGCATATGAAGGGGTTCCCGGAGGCAGTGAGGACCAGCATGACTTTTCCCCTCTGGGGCCTTTGCTGTGGGAGCAGCGGCTGGACGTTTGCGTTTTTTGCTCCGGAGGCTGCCGAGAGTGAAAAACGGTGGTTTTGAGGATAGAGTCCACAGGAAAACAGAGAGGTCAAAAGGTGTGGGGCATTTGAAGGGGTTCCCAGAGGCAGTGAGGACCAGCATGACTTTTCCGCCTTGGAACCTTTGCTGTGGGAGCAGCGGCTGGACGTTTGCGTTTTTTGCTCCGGTGGATGCCGAGAGTGAAAAACGGTGGTTTTGAGGATGGAGTCCACAGGAAAGCAGAGAGGTCCAAAAGGTGTGGGGCATTTGAAGGGGTTCCTGGAGGTAGTGAAGACCAGCATGACTTTTCCCCGCTTGGTCCTTTGCTGTGGGAGCAGCGGCTGGACGTTTGCGTTTTTTGCTCCGGAGGCTGCCGAGAGTGAAAAACGGTGGTTTTGAGGATGGAGTCCACAGGAAAACAGAGAGGTCCAAAAGGTGTGGGGCATTTGAAGGGGTTCCCAGAGGCAGTGAGGACCAGCATGACTTTTCCGCCTTGGAACCTTTGCTGTGGGAGCAGCGGCTGGACGTTTGCGTTTTTTGCTCCGGAGGCTGCCGAGAGTGAAAAACGGTGGTTTTGAGGATGGAGTTAACAGGAAAACAGAGAGGTCCAAAACGTATGGGGCATTTGAAGGGGTTCCCGGAGGCAGTGAGGACCAGCATGACTTTTCCCTGCTGGGGCCTTTGCTGTGCTAGCAGCGGCTGGACGTTTGCGTTTTTTGCTCCGGAGGCTGTCGAGAGTGAAAAACGGTGGTTTTGAGGATGGAGTCCACAGGAAAGCAGAGAGGTCCAAAAGGTGTGGGGCATTTGAAGGGGTTCCCGGAGGCAGTGAGGACCAGCATGACTTTTCCCCGCTGGGGCCTTTGCTGTGGGAGCAGCGGCTTAACGTCTGCGTATTTTGCTACAGAGCCTACCGAGTGTGAAAAACGGTGGTTTTGAGGATGGAGTCCACAGGAAAGCAGAGAGGTGCAAAAGGTGTGGGGCATTTGAAGTGGTTCCCAGAGGCAGTGAGGACCAGCATGACTTTTCCCCGCTGGGGCCTTTGTTGTGGGAGCAGTGGCTAGACGTTTGCGTATTTTGCTCCGGCGGATGCCAAGAGTGAAAAACGGTGGTTTTGAGGATGGAGTCCACAGGAAAGCAGAGAGGTCCAAAAGGTGTGGGGCATTTGAAGGGGTTCCTGGAGGCAGTGAGGACCAGCATGACTTTTCCCTGCTGGGGCCTTCGCTGTGAGAGCAGCGGCTGGACGTTTGTGTTTTTTGCTACAGAGACTACCGAGGGTTAAAAACGGTGGTTTTGAGGATGGAGTCCACAGGAAAGCAGAGAGGTCCAAAAGGTGTGGGGCATTTGAAGGGGTTCCCGGAGGCAGTGAGGACCAGCATGACTTTTACCCGCTGGGGCTTTGCTGTGGGAGCAGCGGCTGGACGTTTGCGTTTTTTGCTCTGGAGGCTGCTGAGAGTGAAAAATGGTGGTTTTGGGGATGGAGTCCACAGGAAAGCAGAGAGGTCCAAAAGGTGTGGGGCATTTGAAGGGGTTCCTGGAGGCAGTGAGGACCAGCATGACTTTTCCGCCTTGGAACCTTTGCTGTGGGAGCAGCGGCTGGACGTTTGCGTTTTTTGCTCCGGCGGATGCCAAGAGTGAAAAACGGTGGTTTTGAGGATGGAGTCCACAGGAAAGCAGCGAGGTGCAAAAGGTGTGGGGCATTTGAAGGGGTTCCCGGAGGCAGTGAGGACCAGCATGACTTTTCCCCGCTGGGCCTTTGCTGTGGGAGCAGCGGCTGGACGTTTGCGTTTTTTGCTCCAGAGGCTGCCGAGAGTGAAAAACGGTGGTTTTGAGGATGGATTCCACAGGAAAGCAGAGAGGTCCAAAAGGTGTGGGGCATTTGAAGGGGTTCCTGGAGGTAGTGAAGACCAGCATGACTTTTCCCCGCTGGGGCCTTTTCTGTGGGAGCAGCGGCTGGACGTTTGCGTTTTTCCTCCGGAGGCTGCTGAGAGTGAAAAACGGTGGTTTTGAGGATGGAGTCCACAGGAAAGCAGAGAGGTCCAAAAGGTGTGGGGCATTTGAAGGGGTTCCCGGAGGCAGTGAGGACCAGCATGACTTTTCCCTGCTGGGAGCCTTTGCTGTGCTAGCAGCGACTGGACGTTTGCGTTTTTTGCTCCGGAGGCTGCCGAGAGTGAAAAACGGTGGTTTTGAGGATGGAGTCCACAGGAAAGCAGAGAGGTCCAAAAGGTGTGGGGCATTTGAAGGGGTTCCCGGAGGCAGTGAGGACCAGCATGACTTTCCCTGCTGGGGCCTTCGCTGTGGGAGCAGCGGCTGGACGTTTGCGTTTTTACTACAGAGACTACCGAGGGTTAAAAACGGTGGTTTTGAGGATGGAGTCCACAGGAAAGCAGAGAGGTCCAAAAGGTGTGGGGCATTTGAAGGGGTTCCCGGAGGCAGTGAGGACCAGCATGACTTTTACCCGCTGGGGCTTTGCTGTGGGAGCAGCGGCTGGACGTTTGCGTTTTTTGCTCTGGAGGCTGCTGAGAGTGAAAAACGGTGGGTTTTGAGGATGGAGTCCACAGGAAAGCAGAGAGGTCCAAAAGGTGTGGGGCATTTGAAGGGGTTCCCGGAGGCAGTGAGGACCAGCATGACTTTTCCCTGCTGGGGCCTTTGCTGTGGGAGCAGCGGCTTAACATCTGCGTTTTTTGCTACAGAGACTACCGAGGGTTAATAATGGTGGTTTTGAGGATGGAGTCCACAGGAAAGCAGAGAGGTCCAACAGGTGTGGGGCATTTGAAGGGTTCCCGGAGGCAGTGAGGACCAGCATGACTTTTCCCTGCTGGGGCCTTTGCTGTGGGAGCAGCGGTTGGACGTTTTGCATTTTTTGCCTCCGGAGGCTGCCCGAGAGTGAAAAACGGTGGTTTTGAGGATGAAGTCCACATGAAAGCAGACAGATCCAAAAGGTGTGGGGCATATGAAGGGGTTCCCGGAGGCAGTGAGGAGCAGCATGACTTTTCCCCGCTGGGGCCTTTGCTGTGGGAGCAGCGGCTGGACGTTTGCGTTTTTTGCTCCGGAGGCTGCCGAGAGTGAAAAACGGTGGTTTTGAGGATGGATTCCACAGGAAAGCAGAGAGGTCCAAAAGGTGTGGGGCATTTGAAGAGGTTCCTGGAGGTAGTGAAGACCAGCATGACTTTTCCCGGCTGGGGCCTTTGCTGTGGGAGCAGCGGCTGGACGTTTGCGTTTTTTGCTCCGGAGGCTGCCGAGAGTGAAAAACGGTGGTTTTGAGGATAGAGTCCACAGGAAAACAGAGAGGTCCAAAAGGTGTGGGGCATTTGAAGGGGTTCCCAGAGGCAGTGAGGACCAGCATGACTTTTCCGCCTTGGAACCTTTGCTGTGGGAGCAGCGGCTGGACGTTTGCGTTTTTTGCTCCGGCGGATGCCGAGAGTGAAAAACGGTGGTTTTGAGGATGGAGTCCACAGGAAAGCAGAGAGGTCCAAAAGCTGTGGGGCATTTGAAGGGGTTCCTGGAGGCAGTGAAGACCAGCATGACTTTTCCCCGCTGGGTCCTTTGCTGTGGGAGCAGCGGCTGGACGTTTGCGTTTTTTGCTCCGGAGGCTGCTGAGAGTGAAAAACGGTGGTTTTGAGGATGGAGTCCACAGGAAAGCAGAGAGGTCCAAAAGGTGTGGGGCATTTGAAGGGGTTCCCGGAGGCAGTGAGGACCAGCATGACTTTTCCCGCTGGGGCCTTTGCTGTGGGAGCAGCGGCTGGACGTTTGCGTTTTTTGCTCCGGAGGCTGCCGAGAGTGAAAAACGGTGGTTTTGAGGATGGAGTCCACATGAAAGCAGACAGATCCAAAAGGTGTGGGGCATATGAAGGGGTTCCCGGAGGCAGTGAGGACCAGCATGACTTTTCCCCTCTGGGGCCTTTGCTGTGGGAGCAGCGGCTGGACGTTTGCGTTTTTTGCTCCGGAGGCTGCCGAGAGTGAAAAAACGGTGGTTTTGAGGATAGAGTCCACAGGAAAACAGAGAGGTCAAAAGGTGTGGGGCATTTGAAGGGGTTCCCAGAGGCAGTGAGGACCAGCATGACTTTTCCGCCTTGGAACCTTTGCTGTGGGAGCAGCGGCTGGACGTTTGCGTTTTTTGCTCCGGTGGATGCCGAGAGTGAAAAACGGTGGTTTTGAGGATGGAGTCCACAGGAAAGCAGAGAGGTCCAAAAGGTGTGGGGCATTTGAAGGGGTTCCTGGAGGTAGTGAAGACCAGCATGACTTTTCCCCGCTTGGTCCTTTGCTGTGGGAGCAGCGGCTGGACGTTTGCGTTTTTTGCTCCGGAGGCTGCCGAGAGTGAAAAACGGTGGTTTTGAGGATGGAGTCCACAGGAAAACAGAGAGGTCCAAAAGGTGTGGGGCATTTGAAGGGGTTCCCAGAGGCAGTGAGGACCAGCATGACTTTTCCGCCTTGGAACCTTTGCTGTGGGAGCAGCGGCTGGACGTTTGCGTTTTTTGCTCCGGAGGCTGCCGAGAGTGAAAAACGGTGGTTTTGAGGATGGAGTCCACAGGAAAACAGAGAGGTCCAAAACGTATGGGGCATTTGAAGGGGTTCCCGGAGGCAGTGAGGACCAGCATGACTTTTCCCTGCTGGGGCCTTTGCTGTGCTAGCAGCGGCTGGACGTTTGCGTTTTTTGCTCCGGAGGCTGTCGAGAGTGAAAAACGGTGGTTTTGAGGATGGAGTCCACAGGAAAGCAGAGAGGTCCAAAAGGTGTGGGGCATTTGAAGGGGTTCCCGGAGGCAGTGAGGACCAGCATGACTTTTCCCCGCTGGGGCCTTTGCTGTGGGAGCAGCGGCTTAACGTCTGCGTATTTTGCTACAGAGCCTACCGAGTGTGAAAAACGGTGGTTTTGAGGATGGAGTCCACAGGAAAGCAGAGAGGTGCAAAAGGTGTGGGGCATTTGAAGTGGTTCCCAGAGGCAGTGAGGACCAGCATGACTTTTCCCCGCTGGGGCCTTTGTTGTGGGAGCAGTGGCTAGACGTTTGCGTATTTTGCTCCGGCGGATGCCAAGAGTGAAAAACGGTGGTTTTGAGGATGGAGTCCACAGGAAAGCAGAGAGGTCCAAAAGGTGTGGGGCATTTGAAGGGGTTCCTGGAGGCAGTGAGGACCAGCATGACTTTTCCCTGCTGGGGCCTTCGCTGTGAGAGCAGCGGCTGGACGTTTGTGTTTTTTGCTACAGAGACTACCGAGGGTTAAAAACGGTGGTTTTGAGGATGGAGTCCACAGGAAAGCAGAGAGGTCCAAAAGGTGTGGGGCATTTGAAGGGGTTCCCGGAGGCAGTGAGGACCAGCATGACTTTTACCCGCTGGGGCTTTGCTGTGGGAGCAGCGGCTGGACGTTTGCGTTTTTTGCTCCAGAGGCTGCCGAGAGTGAAAAACGGTGGTTTTGAGGATGGATTCCACAGGAAAGCAGAGAGGTCCAAAAGGTGTGGGGCATTTGAAGGGGTTCCTGGAGGTAGTGAAGACCAGCATGACTTTTCCCCGCTGGGGCCTTTTCTGTGGGAGCAGCGGCTGGACGTTTGCGTTTTTTTCCTCCGGAGGCTGCTGAGAGTGAAAAACGGTGGTTTTGAGGATGGAGTCCACAGGAAAGCAGAGAGGTCCAAAAGGTGTGGGGCATTTGAAGGGGTTCCCGGAGGCAGTGAGGACCAGCATGACTTTCCCTGCTGGAGCCTTTGCTGTGCTAGCAGCGACTGGACGTTTGCGTTTTTTGCTCCGGAGGCTGCCGAGAGTGAAAAACGGTGGTTTTGAGGATGGAGTCCACAGGAAAGCAGAGAGGTCCAAAAGGTGTGGGGCATTTGAAGGGGTTCCCGGAGGCAGTGAGGACCAGCATGACTTTTCCCTGCTGGGGCCTTCGCTGTGGGAGCAGCGGCTGGACGTTTGCGTTTTTTACTACAGAGACTACCGAGGGTTAAAAACGGTGGTTTTGAGGATGGAGTCCACAGGAAAGCAGAGAGGTCCAAAAGGTGTGGGGCATTTGAAGGGGTTCCCGGAGGCAGTGAGGACCAGCATGACTTTTACCCGCTGGGGCTTTGCTGTGGGAGCAGCGGCTGGACGTTTGCGTTTTTTGCTCTGGAGGCTGCTGAGAGTGAAAAACGGTGGTTTTGAGGATGGAGTCCACAGGAAAGCAGAGAGGTCCAAAAGGTGTGGGGCATTTGAAGGGGTTCCCGGAGGCAGTGAGGACCAGCATGACTTTTCCCTGCTGGGGCCTTTGCTGTGGGAGCAGCGGCTTAACATCTGCGTTTTTTGCTACAGAGACTACCGAGGGTTAATAATGGTGGTTTTGAGGATGGAGTCCACAGGAAAGCAGAGAGGTCCAACAGGTGTGGGGCATTTGAAGGGGTTCCCGGAGGCAGTGAGGACCAGCATGACTTTTCCCTGCTGGGGCCTTTGCTGTGGGAGCAGCGGCTGGACATCTGCGTTTTTTGCTACAGAGACTACCGAGGGTTAATAACGGTGGTTTTGAGGATGGAGTCCACAGCAAAGCAGAGAGGTCCAAAAGGTGTGGGGCATTTGAAGGGGTTCCCGGAGGCAGTGAGGACCAGCATGACTTTTCCCCGCTGGGGCCTTCGCTGTGGGAGCAGCGGCTGGACGTTTGCGTTTTTTGCTACAGAGACTACCGAGGGTTAAAAACGGTGGTTTTGAGGATGGAGTCCACAGGAAAGCAGAGAGGTCCAAAAGGTGTGGGGCATTTGAAGGGGTTCCCAGAGGCAGTGAGGACCAGCATGACTTTTCCCTGCTGGGGCCTTTGCTGTGGAAGCAGCGGCTGGACGTTTGCGTTTTTTGCTCCGGAGGCTGCCGAGAGTGAAAAACGGTGGTTTTGAGGATGGAGTCCACAGGAAAGCAGAGAGGTCCAAAAGGTGTGGGGCATTTGAAGGGGTTCCCGGAGGCAGTGAGGACCAGCATGACTTTTCCCCGCTGGGGCCTTTGCTGTGGGAGCAGCGGCTTAACATCTGCGTTTTTTGCTACAGAGACTACCGAGGGTTAATAATGGTGGTTTTGAGGATGGAGTCCACAGGAAAGCAGAGAGGTCCAAAAGGTGTGGGGCATTTGAAGGGGTTCCCGGAGGCAGTGAGGACCAGCATGACTTTTCCCCGCTGGGGCCTTTGCTGTGGGAGCAGCGGCTGGACGTTTGCGTTTTTTGCTACAGAGACTACCGAGGGTTAATAACGGTGGTTTTGAGGATAGAGTCCACAGGAAAGCAGAGAGGTCCAAAAGGTGTGGGGCATTTGAAGGGGTTCCCGGAGGCAGTGAGGACCAGCATGACTTTTCCCCGCTGGGGACTTTGCTGTGGGAGCAGCGGCTGGACGTTTGCGTTTTTTGCTACAGAGACTACCGAGGGTTAAAAACGGTGGTTTTGAGGATGGAGTCCACAGGAAAGCAGAGAGGTCCAAAAGGTGTGGGGCATTTGAAGGGGTTCCCAGAGGCAGTGAGGACCAGCATGACTTTTCCCCGCTGGGGCCTTTGCTGTGGGAGCAGCGGCTGGACGTTTGCGCTTTTTGCTCCGGAGGCTGCCGAGGGTTAAAAACGGTGGTTTTGAGGATGGAGTCCACACGAAAGCAGAGAGGTCTAAAAGGTGTGGGGCATTTGAAGGGGTTCCCCGAGGCAGTGAGGACCAGCATGACTTTTCCCCCCTGGGGCCTTTGCTGTGGGAGCAGTGGCTAGACGTTTGCGTATTTTGCTCCGGAGGCTGCCAAGAGTGAAAAACGGTGGTTTTGAGGATGGAGTCCACAGGAAAGCAGAGAGGTCCAAAAGGTGTGGGGCATTTGAAGGGGTTCCCGGAGGCAGTGAGGACCAGCATGACTTTTGCGCCTTGGAACCTTTGCTGTCGGAGCAGCGGCTGGACATTTGCGTTTTTTGCTCCGGTGGATGCCAAGAGTGAAAAACGGTGGTTTTGAGGATGGAGTCCACAGGAAAGCAGAGAGGTGCAAAAGGTGTGGGGCATTTGAAGGGGTTCCCGGAGGCAGTGAGGACCAGCATGACTTTTCCCCGCTGGGGCCTTTGCTGTGGGAGCAGCGGCTGGACGTTTGCGCTTTTTGCTCCGGAGGCTGCTGAGAGTGAAAAATGGTGGTTTTGAGGATGGAGTCCACAGGAAAGCAGAGAGGTCCAAAAGGTGTGGGGCATTTGAAGGGGTTCCCGGAGGCAGTGAGGACCAGCATGACTTTTCCCCGCTGGCTCCTTTGCTGTGGGAGCAGCGGCTGGACGTTTGCGTTTTTTGCTCCGGAGGCTGCCGAGAGTGAAAAACGGTGGTTTTGAGGATGGAATCCACAGGAAAGCAGAGAGGTCCAAAAGGTGTGGGGCATTTGAAGGGGTTCCCGGAGGTAGTGAGGACCAGCATGACTTTTCCCCGCTGGGGCCTTTGCTGTGGGAGCAGCGGCTGGACGTTTGCGCTTTTTGCTCCGGAGGCTGCCGAGGGTTAAAAACGGTGGTTTTGAGGATGGAGTCCACAGGAAAGCAGAGAGGTCTAAAAGGTGTGGGGCATTTGAAGGGGTTCCCGGAGGCAGTGAGGACCAGCATGACTTTTCCGCCTTGGAACCTTTGCTGTCGGAGCAGCGGCTGGACATTTGCGTTTTTTGCTCCGGTGGATGCCAAGAGTGAAAAACGGTGGTTTTGAGGATGGAGTCCACAGGAAAGCAGAGAGGTCCAAAAGGTGTGGGGCATTTGAAGGGGTTCCCGGAGGCAGTGAGGACCAGCATGACTTTTCCCCGCTGGGGCCTTTGCTGTGGGAGCAGCGGCTGGACGTTTGCGCTTTTTGCTCCGGAGGCTGCTGAGAGTGAAAAATGGTGGTTTTGAGGATGGAGTCCACAGGAAAGCAGAGAGGTCCAAAAGGTGTGGGGCATTTGAAGGGGTTCCCGGAGGCAGTGAGGACCAGCATGACTTTTCCCCGCTGGGGCCTTTGCTGTGGGAGCAGCGGCTGGACGTTTGCGTTTTTTGCTCCGGAGGCTGCCGAGAGTGAAAAACGGTGGTTTTGAGGATGGAATCCACAGGAAAGCAGAGAGGTCCAAAAGGTGTGGGGCATTTGAAGGGGTTCCCGGAGGTAGTGAGGACCAGCATGACTTTTCCCCGCTGGGGCCTTTGCTGTGGGAGCAGCGGCTGGACGTTTGCGCTTTTTGCTCCGGAGGCTGCCGAGGGTTAAAAACGGTGGTTTTGAGGATGGATTCCACAGGAAAGCAGAGAGGTCTAAAAGGTGTGGGGCATTTGAAGGGGTTCCCCGAGGCAGTGAGGACCAGCATGACTTTTCCCCGCTGGGGCCTTTGCTGTGGGAGCAGCGGCTGGACGTTTGCGTTTTTTGCTCCGGAGGCGGCCGAGAGTGAAAAACGGTGGTTTTGAGGATGGAGTCCACAGGAAAGCAGAGAGGTCCAAAAGGTGTGGGGCATTTGAAGGGGTTCCCGGAGGCAGTGAGGACCAGCATGACTTTTCCCCGCTGGGGCCTTTGCTGTGGGAGCAGCGGCTGGACATCTGCGTTTTTTGCTACAGAGACTACCGAGGGTTAATAACGGTGGTTTTGAGGATGGAGTCCACAGGAAAGCAGAGAGGTCCAAAAGGTGTGGGGCATTTGAAGGGGTTCCCGGAGGCAGTGAGGACCAGCATGACTTTTCCCCGCTGGGGCCTTCGCTGTGGGAGCAGCGGCTGGACGTTTGCGTATTTTGCTACAGAGACAACCGAGGGTTAAAAACGGTGGTTTTGAGGATGGAGTCCACAGGAAAGCAGAGAGGTCCAAAAGGTGTGGGGCATTTGAAGGGGTTCCCAGAGGCAGTGAGGACCAGCATGACTTTTCCCTGCTGGGGCCTTTGCTGTGCTAGCAGTGGCTGGACGTTTGCGTTTTTTGCTCCGGAGGCTGCTGAGAGTGAAAAACGGTGGTTTTGAGGATGGAGTCCACAGGAAAGCAGAGAGGTCCAAAAGGTGTGGGGCATTTGAAGGGGTTCCCGGAGGCAGTGAGGACCAGCATGACTTTTCCCCGCTGGGGCCTTTGCTGTGGGAGCAGTGGCTGGACGTTTGCGGATTTTGCTCCGGAGGCTGCCAAGAGTGAAAAACGGTGTTTTTGAGGATGGAGTCCACAGGAAAGCAGAGAGGTCCAAAAGGTGTGGGGCATTTGAAGGGGTTCCCGGAGGCAGTGAGGACCAGCATGACTTTTCCGCCTTGGAACCTTTGCTGTGGGAGCAGCGGCTGGACATTTGCGTTTTTTGCTCCGGTGGATGCCAAGAGTGAAAAACGGTGGTTTTGAGGATGGAGTCCACAGGAAAGCAGAGAGGTCCAAAAGGTGTGGGGCATTTGAAGGGGTTCCCGGAGGCAGTGAGGACCAGCATGACTTTTCCCCGCTGGGGCCTTTGCTGTGGGAGCAGCGGCTGGACGTTTGCGCTTTTTGCTCCGGAGGCTGCCGAGGGTTAAAAACGGTGGTTTTGAGGATGGAGTCCACAGGAAAGCAGAGAGGTCTATAAGGTGTGGGGCATTTGAAGGGGTTCCCCGAGGCAGTGAGGACCAGCATGACTTTTCCCTGCTGGGGCCTTTGCTGTGGGAGCAGTGGCTAGACGTTTGCGTATTTTGCTCCGGAGGCTGCCAAGAGTGAAAAACGGTGTTTTTGAGGATGGAGTCCACAGGAAAGCAGAGAGGTCCAAAAGGTGTGGGGCATTTGAAGGGGTTCCCGGAGGCAGTGAGGACCAGCATGACTTTTCCGCCTTGGAACCTTTGCTGTGGGAGCAGCGGCTGGACATTTGCGATTTTTGCTCCGGTGGATGCCAAGAGTGAAAAACGGTGGTTTTGAGGATGGAGTCCACAGGAAAGCAGAGAGGTCCAAAAGGTGTGGGGCATTTGAAGGGGTTCCCGGAGGCAGTGAGGACCAGCATGACTTTTCCCCGCTGGGGCCTTTGCTGTGGGAGCAGCGGCTGGACGTTTGCGTTTTTTGCTCCGGAGGCTGCTGAGAGTGAAAAATGGTGGTTTTGAGGATGGAGTCCACAGGAAAGCAGAGAGGTGCAAAAGGTGTGGGGCATTTGCAGGGGTTCCCGGAGGCAGTGAGGACCAGCATGACTTTTCCCCGCTGGGGCCTTTGCTGTGGGAGCAGCGGCTGGACGTTTGCGTTTTTTGCTCCGGAGGCTGCCGAGAGTGAAAAACGGTGGTTTTGAGGATGGAATCCACAGGAAAGCAGAGAGGTCTAAAAGGTGTGGGGCATTTCAAGGGGTTCCCCGAGGCAGTGAGGACCAGCATGACTTTTCCCCGCTGGGGCCTTTGCTGTGGGAGCAGCGGCTGGACGTTTGCGTTTTTTGCTCCGGAGGCGGCCGAGAGTGAAAAACGGTGGTTTTGAGGATGGAGTCCACAGGAAAGCAGAGAGGTGCAAAAGGTGTGGGGCATTTGAAGGGGTTCCCGGAGGTAGTGAGGACCAGCATGACTTTTCCCCGCTGGGGCCTTTGCTGTGGGAGCAGCGGCTGGACGTTTGCGTTTTTTGCTACAGAGACTACCGAGAGTTAATAACGGTGGTTTTGAGGACGGAGTCCACAGGAAAGCAGAGAGGTCCAAAAGGTGTGGGGCATTTGAAGGGGTTCCCCGAGGCAGTGAGGACCAGCATGACTTTTACCCGCTGGGGCCTTTGCTGTGGGAGCAGCGGCTGGACGTTTGCGTTTTTTCTCCGGAGGCTGCCGAGAGTGAAAAACGGTGTTTTTGAGGATGGATTCCACAGGAAAGCAGAGAGGTCCAAAAGGTGTGGGGCATTTGAAGGGGTTCCCGGAGGCAGTGAGGACCAGCATGACTTTTCCCCGCTGGGGCCTTTGCTGTGGGAGCAGCGGCTGGAAATCTGCGGTTTTTGCTCTGGCGGATGCCAATAGTGAAAAACGGTGGTTTTGAGGATGGAGTCCACAGGAAAGCAGAGAGGTCCAAAAGGTGTGGGGCATTTGAAGGGGTTCCCGGAGGCAGTGAGGACCAGCATGACTTTTCCCTGCTGGGGCCTTTGCTGTGGGAGCAGCGGCTGGACATCTGCGTTTTTTGCTACAGAGACTACCGAGGGTTAATAACGGTGGTTTTGAGGATGGAGTCCACAGGAAAGCAGAGAGGTCCAAAAGGTGTGGGGCATTTGAAGGGGTTCCCGGAGGCAGTGAGGACCAGCATGACTTTTCCCCGCTGGGGCCTTTGCTGTGGGAGCAGCGGCTGGACGTTTGCGTTTTTTGCTACAGAGACTACCGAGGGTTAATAACGGTGGTTTTGAGGATGGAGTCCACAGGAAAGCAGAGAGGTCCAAAAGGTGTGGGGCATTTGAAGGGGTTCCCGGAGGCAGTGAGGACCAGCATGACTTTTCCCTGCTGGGGCCTTCGCTGTGGAAGCAGCGGCTGGACGTTTGCGTTTTTTGCTCCGGAGGCTGCTGAGAGTGAAAAACGGTGGTTTTGAGGATGGAGTCCACAGGAAAGCAGAGAGGTCCAAAAGGTGTGGGGCATTTGAAGGGGTTCCCGGAGGCAGTGAGGACCAGCATGACTTTTCCCTGCTGGGGCCTTTGCTGTGGGAGCAGCGGCTGGACATCTGCCTTTTTTGCTACAGAGACTACCGAGGGTTAAAAACGGTGGTTTTGAGGATGGAGTCCACAGGAAAGCAGAGAGGTCCAAAAGGTGTGGGGCATTTGAAGGGGTTCCCAGAGGCAGTGAGGACCAGCATGACTTTTCCCTGCTGGGGCCTTTGCTGTGCTAGCAGTGGCTGGACGTTTGCGTTTTTTGCTCCGGAGGCTGCTGAGAGTGAAAAACGGTGGTTTTGAGGATGGAGTCCACAGGAAAGCAGAGAGGTCCAAAAGGTTTGGGGCATTTGAAGGGGTTCCCGGAGGCAGTGAGGACCAGCATGACTTTTCCCTGCTGGGGCCTTTGCTGTGGGAGCAGCGGCTGGACATGTGCGTTTTTTGCTACAGAGACTACCGAGGGTTAATAACGGTGGTTTTGAGGATGGAGTCCACAGGAAAGCAGAGAGGTCCAAAAGGTGTGGGGCATTTGAAGGGGTTCCCGGAGGCAGTGAGGACCAGCATGACTTTTCCCCGCTGGGGCCTTTGCTGTGGGAGCAGCGGCTGGACGTTTGCGTTTTTTGCTACAGAGACTACCGAGGGTTAATAACGGTGGTTTTGAGGATGGAGTCCACAGGAAAGCAGAGAGGTCGAAAAGGTGTGGGGCATTTGAAGGGGTTCCCGGAGGCAGTGAGGACCAGCATGACTTTTCCCCGCTGGGGCCTTCGCTGTGGGAGCAGCGGCTGGACGTTTGCGTTTTTTGCTACAGAGATTACCGAGGGTTAAAAACGGTGGTTTTGAGGATGGAGTCCACAGGAAAGCAGAGAGGTCCAAAAGGTGTGGGGCATTTGAAGGGGTTCCCAGAGGCAGTAGGGACCAGCATGACTTTTCCCTGCTGGGGCCTTTGCTGTGCTAGCAGCGGCTGGACGTTTGCGTTTTTTGCTCCGGAGGCTGCCGAGAGTGAAAAACGGTGGTTTTGAGGATGGAGTCCACAGGAAAGCAGAGAGGTCCAAAAGGTGTGGGGCATTTGAAGGGGTTCCCGGAGGCAGTGAGGACCAGCATGACTTTTCCCCGCTGGGGCCTTTGCTGTGGGAGCAGCGGCTGGAAATCTGCGTTTTTTGCTCCGGCGGATGCCAATAGTGAAAAACGGTGGTTTTGAGGATGGAGTCCACAGGAAAGCAGAGAGGTCCAAAAGGTGTGGGGCATTTGAAGGGGTTCCCGGAGGCAGTGAGGACCAGCATGACTTTTCCCTGCTGGGGCCTTTGCTGTGGGAGCAGCGGCTGGACATCTGCGTTTTTTGCTACAGAGACTACCGAGGGTTAATAACGGTGGTTTTGAGGATGGAGTCCACAGGAAAGCAGAGAAGTCCAAAAGGTGTGGGGCATTTGAAGGGGTTCCCGGAGGCAGTGAGGACCAGCATGACTTTTCCCCGCTGGGGCCTTTGCTGTGGGAGCAGCGGCTGGACGTTTGCGTTTTTTGCTACAGAGACTACCGAGGGTTAATAACGGTGGTTTTGAGGATGGAGTCCACAGGAAAGCAGAGAGGTCCAAAAGGTGTGGGGCATTTGAAGGGGTTCCCGGAGGCAGTGAGGACCAGCATGACTTTTCCCCGCTGGGGCCTTCGCTGTGGGAGCAGCGGCTGGACGTTTGCGTTTTTTGCTCCGGAGGCTGCCGAGGGTGAAAAACGGTGGTTTGGAGGATGGAGTCCACAGGAAAGCAGAGAGGTCCAAAAGGTGTGGGGCATTTGAAGGGGTTCCCGGAGGCAGTGAGGACCAGCATGACTTTTCCCCGCTGGGGCCTTTGCTGTGGGAGCAGCGGCTTAACATCTGCGTTTTTTGCTACAGAGACTACCGAGGGTTAATAATGGTGGTTTTGAGGATGGAGTCCACAGGAAAGCAGAGAGGTCCAAAAGGTGTGGGGCATTTGAAGGGGTTCCCGGAGGCAGTGAGGACCAGCATGACTTTTCCCTGCTGGGGCCTTTGCTGTGGGAGCAGCGGCTGGACGTTTGCGTTTTTTGCTACAGAGACTACCGAGGGTTAAAAACGGTGGTTTTGAGGATGGAGTCCACAGGAAAGCAGAGAGGTCCAAAAGGTGTGGGGCATTTGAAGGGGTTCCCGGAGGCAGTGAGGACCAGCATGACTTTTCCCTGCTGGGGCCTTTGCTGTGGGAGCAGCGGCTGGACGTTTGCGTTTTTTGCTCCGGAGGCTGCCGAGAGTGAAAAACGGTGGTTTTGAGGATGGAGTCCACAGGAAAGCAGAGAGGTCCAAAAGGTGTGGGGCATTTGAAGGGGTTCCCGGAGGCAGTGAGGACCAGCATGACTTTTCCCCGCTGTGGCCTTTGCTGTGGGAGCAGCGGCTGGACATTTGCGTTTTTTGCTCCGGAGGCTGCCGAGAGTGAAAAACGGTGGTTTTGAGGATGGAGTCCACAGGAAAGCAGAGAGGTCCAAAAGGTGTGGGGCATTTGAAGGGGTTCCCAGAGGTAGTGAGGACCAGCATGACTTTTCCCCGCTGGGGCCTTTGCTGTGGGAGCAGCGGATGGACGTTTGCGCTTTTTGCTCCGGAGGCTGCCGAGAGTGAAAAACGGTGGTTTTGAGGATGGAGTCCACAGGAAAGCAGAGAGGTCCAAAAGGTGTGGGGCATTTGAAGGGGTTCCCGGAGGCAGTGAGGACCAGCATGACTTTTCCCCGCTGGGGCCTTTGCTGTGGGAGCAGCGGCTGGACGTTTGCGTTTTTTGATCCGGCGGATGCCGAGAGTGAAAAACGGTGGTTTTGAGGATGGAGTCCACAGGAAAGCAGAGAGGTCCAAAAGGTGTGGGGCATTTGAAGGGGTTCCCGGAGGCAGTGAGGACCAGCATGACTTTTCCCCGCTGGCTCCTTTGCTGTGGGAGCAGCGGCTGGACGTTTGCGTTTTTTGCTCCGGAGGCTGCCGAGAGTGAAAAACGGTGGTTTTGAGGATGGAATCCACAGGAAAGCAGAGAGGTCCAAAAGGTGTGGGGCATTTGAAGGGGTTCCCGGAGGTAGTGAGGACCAGCATGACTTTTCCCCGCTGGGCCTTTGCTGTGGGAGCAGCGGCTGGACGTTTGCGCTTTTTGCTCCGGAGGCTGCCGAGGGTTAAAAACGGTGGTTTGAGGATGGAGTCCACAGGAAAGCAGAGAGGTCTAAAAGGTGTGGGGCATTTGAAGGGGTACCCGGAGGCAGTGAGGACCAGCATGACTTTTCCGCCTTGGAACCTTTGCTGTCGGAGCAGCGGCTGGACATTTGCGTTTTTTGCTCCGGTGGATGCCAAGAGTGAAAAACGGTGGTTTTGAGGATGGAGTCCACAGGAAAGCAGAGAGGTCCAAAAGGTGTGGGGCATTTGAAGGGGTTCCCGGAGGCAGTGAGGACCAGCATGACTTTTCCCGCTGGGGCCTTTGCTGTGGGAGCAGCGGCTGGACGTTTGCGCTTTTTGCTCCGGAGGCTGCTGAGAGTGAAAAATGGTGGTTTTGAGGATGGAGTCCACAGGAAAGCAGAGAGGTCCAAAAGGTGTGGGGCATTTGAAGGGGTTCCCGGAGGCAGTGAGGACCAGCATGACTTTTCCCCGCTGGGGCCTTTGCTGTGGGAGCAGCGGCTGGACGTTTGCGTTTTTTGCTCCGGAGGCTGCCGAGAGTGAAAAACGGTGGTTTTGAGGATGGAATCCACAGGAAAGCAGAGAGGTCCAAAAGGTGTGGGGCATTTGAAGGGGTTCCCGGAGGTAGTGAGGACCAGCATGACTTTTCCCCGCTGGGGCCTTTGCTGTGGGAGCAGCGGCTGGACGTTTGCGCTTTTTGCTCCGGAGGCTGCCGAGGGTTAAAAACGGTGGTTTTGAGGATGGATTCCACAGGAAAGCAGAGAGGTCTAAAAGGTGTGGGGCATTTGAAGGGGTTCCCCGAGGCAGTGAGGACCAGCATGACTTTTCCCGCTGGGGCCTTTGCTGTGGGAGCAGCGGCTGGACGTTTGCGTTTTTTGCTCCGGAGGCGGCCGAGAGTGAAAAACGGTGTTTTGAGGATGGAGTCCACACAGGAAAGCAGAGAGGTCCAAAAGGTGTGGGGCATTTGAAGGGGTTCCCGGAGGCAGTGAGGACCAGCATGACTTTTCCCCGCTGGGGCCTTTGCTGTGGGAGCAGCGGCTGGACATCTGCGTTTTTTGCTACAGAGACTACCGAGGGTTAATAACGGTGGTTTTGAGGATGGAGTCCACAGGAAAGCAGAGAGGTCCAAAAGGTGTGGGGCATTTGAAGGGGTTCCCGGAGGCAGTGAGGACCAGCATGACTTTTCCCCGCTGGGGCCTTCGCTGTGGGAGCAGCGGCTGGACGTTTGCGTATTTTGCTACAGAGACAACCGAGGGTTAAAAACGGTGGTTTTGAGGATGGAGTCCACAGGAAAGCAGAGAGGTCCAAAAGGTGTGGGGCATTTGAAGGGGTTCCCAGAGGCAGTGAGGACCAGCATGACTTTTCCCTGCTGGGGCCTTTGCTGTGCTAGCAGTGGCTGGACGTTTGCGTTTTTTGCTCCGGAGGCTGCTGAGAGTGAAAAACGGTGGTTTTGAGGATGGAGTCCACAGGAAAGCAGAGAGGTCCAAAAGGTGTGGGGCATTTGAAGGGGTTCCCGGAGGCAGTGAGGACCAGCATGACTTTTCCCCGCTGGGGCCTTTGCTGTGGGAGCAGTGGCTGGACGTTTGCGGATTTTGCTCCGGAGGCTGCCAAGAGTGAAAAACGGTGTTTTTGAGGATGGAGTCCACAGGAAAGCAGAGAGGTCCAAAAGGTGTGGGGCATTTGAAGGGGTTCCCGGAGGCAGTGAGGACCAGCATGACTTTTCCGCCTTGGAACCTTTGCTGTGGGAGCAGCGGCTGGACATTTGCGTTTTTTGCTCCGGTGGATGCCAAGAGTGAAAAACGGTGGTTTTGAGGATGGAGTCCACAGGAAAGCAGAGAGGTCCAAAAGGTGTGGGGCATTTGAAGGGGTTCCCGGAGGCAGTGAGGACCAGCATGACTTTTCCCCGCTGGGGCCTTTGCTGTGGGAGCAGCGGCTGGACGTTTGCGCTTTTTGCTCCGGAGGCTGCCGAGGGTTAAAAAACGGTGGTTTTGAGGATGGAGTCCACAGGAAAGCAGAGAGGTCTATA